>NC_073306.1:180173350-180237971 GCF_027595985.1 Sorex araneus | reverse complement strand
GGAGGAGGGCTCCGTGTTAGGGAGACGGATCGCAGCCGTTACCTGGAGGAAGGGAGACGGTGATGGTCGGGTCAGTGGGGGTTGGCTTCCAGTGAGAAAAGCAACAGACCTGCTCTTTCCTTTCTTCTCTTCCGGTCTACTTCGGCCCTCTGACTCGCCATGCCAACCTCTCAGATCCATTCATTTCAGATGATAAAAATCTGTCATAAGTGACACAGTGGAAGAGATATGGTAAAGGGTAAAGGGAGAAGAGATAGATGAGAAACGACACAGACAGGGGGCGAGGAGATGCATGCCTGTTGATAAAACATGGAACAACCAAAGTGTGCATCATCGGGCACTTGATGAAGAAGGTGAAAAACATTCAATTCTAAAAGATAAACTCTTGCTATTTGTTACAGCTTGTCTGAACCTTGAAAGTGTTCACTGTATCACTGTATCACTGTCATCCTGTTGGTCATCTATTTACTTGAGTGGGCACCAGTAACGTTTCCATTCGTCCCAGCCCTGAGATTTTAGCAGCCTCTCCTCACTCATCTTTCCCATCAATTGGAGGCTTTTTCAGGGTCAGGGGAATGAGACCTGTTATTGTTACTGTTTTTGGCATATCGAATACGTCACAAAGCTTGCCAGACTCTGCCGTGCGGGCGGGATACTCTCGGTACCTTGCCGGGCGGTCCGAGAGGCATATATATTTGTTTCCCCCTATGATGATGTGTCCAGTAATATGTTCACTCATGTGTGAGGCTCGGCCGAGCGTGAGGAAAGTTGCCTGAGCCGCAGTGGCAGTTGGGTAGTGGAAATCGGCTGTTAAGGCTGGGTCCCTTGTTATGCTAAATAAAATAATTTTTTTCCATTTTTAATATCCCAGTAGGTCCTATCCAGGTATTGTTGAAAAATATTAACTTCAAGTCACTCAAAGATAATATAAGGCCAAGAAAATAAACCATAGACTGTATTGAAACGAACAACTTCATAACCAACCATGTAATTATTTTTTATTCTATTATTATTTTTTCAATTTAGGCACTGTAATTTACACAGTTATTCACAGTTGGGTTTTAGACACACTCTCTTCCAGCACCAATCCCACCACCACTGTCTTCTTCCCTCCCTCTGTGCTTCCAAGTGGCCCATATCCCCCTCCTCAACCACCTTGATTGGCATATTTTTCACTTCAGTGTTTGGAGTTTTGATTTGTTGTTTTCAGTGTGGTTGACTCTATGCTTTGGGCATATATAGCTGTACCACAGATGTGTAGCTAGTTATTTAACTGTAAAAATTATCTTAGAAATATATTTGATTTCTCTGAAATTAATTCTTCATCATCCCGTTGATCATCTAATTTCTTGAGCGGTCTCAGTAACCTCTCCATTGGTCCTAGCCCTGAGATTTTAGAAGCCTCTCTTTACTCGTCCTTCCCAATGATGCCACATTCGAGGCCCTTTCAGAGTCAGGGGAATGAGACTCAGCATTGTTACTGGTTTTGGCATATGAATACACCATGGAGAGTTTGCGAGGCTCTCCCATGTGGGCAGGAAACTCTCCGTAGCTTGCCAGGTTCTCCTAGAGGGAGAAGTAGGCTACGAGATGTTACTTCCGGGAGCTTGGTTTTAAGTCTCTGGATGTTGGCCGTTGGTGGGATTACACGGTGCCGGGGACAGTCCCTGGGTGTGACCACCTAGCTACTGGAAAATGGGAAATCTGAGCAGAAGAGGCCCAGTCCCGATCCAAGCAGGCTTGGAGGTCTCAGCCCTGGGTCCCACACACCTGGGTTCCTTTGTGTGGAGAGGGGCCTTGAGCATGGCTGTGGCTAGGCTCCGGAGGTCTTCGGCCAGAGACCTTGGCTGAAATTAATTAATTAATTAAAAGTGTTGGGGGGGGAAGATAGGACTAAATATCAGAGTCAAAAACACTGAAATCATGAGACCCAAACTTTAATAACCAAACTTAAAAGGTGCCTGTCAAGATGGCAGACTGGGCACAGCTATGCTCATCCTAATGGAAGTGGGCTTCCCCTAGAGAGGGTTTGAGAAGCATGGGGTGTGTTTTTTTTTGGGGGGGGGGTTGGGCCCTGGCCCCCTGGCCCTGTATTTGTGGACTGACTTGACAAGCCATTAGAATGAAAGCTCCAGTGGCTTATGGTGTCTTGTTGACCCCATAACTTAAAGACTCACGTGGTCCAATAGAAATGAGCACATAGTAAGTAAGAATATGGTAAATAAGATAGTAGAGCGGGTAGGGCACTTGCTTTGCACAAGGCCTACCTGGGTTTGATCTCTGGCATCCCATGTGGTTCCCTGAGCACTACCAGGAGTGATTCCTGAGTGCAGAGCCAGGAGTAATCCCCAATGGGTGTGGCCCCAAAACAAAACCAAAAGAGCATGACAAATACTGGTGAATATCACCCTAGCACCATTTTGTCTCGAGTCAGCGATCTTTCTAAAACTCAAATCTGATCCAGACCCTTCTCTGTGGAAGCCTCATCAATCATGCCACAGCTGTCAGGATCAAGTGGGAAGTCTTTCAGGAATTTTGTCAAGGGTTTGACCTGCCTGGCACCACACTGAACTCTTGGATCTTGAGAAAGAGCCTGTGTTCCCACCTCCAAACATCTCTCTAGACTCTCTTGGCTCATCTTGACCTGTAACAAATAACTCTTTCAGGCCTGAACCCAACTTAGAAATCCAGCTCCCTCGAGAAATCTCCAGTATGATTCCAATACTGTCCAACCCAAATTAGTTCTCTGTGGGTCCACCTGAAGGAGGTTTGTGCCCCGTGCTCCCGTCCACCCTCATTGCCATCCCAAACTCAGCCCACACTATTACCTACTTGATAAGTGCCACCCACAACAGTGTCATCAGAGCAGAGGTGAGTAAGCGTCTAGTCACCTCTTACTCAGGTGGGTGAAGAGTGGCAAACTTTGGGTCCAATGCAGAGTCCCTGGTTTAAGTGGCTTCTCTTTGCCTCCATTCCCTTGTGGGACTTGAGGCTTGCGATTATACCTGCCTGAGTAAATTGAGGCTTGGTTCTTGGCTGGCAGTCTGGGTTTTCATGAGTGAAGAATTTGATGAGGGGCTGGTATGATAGGGTGGGCAGGGTACTTGCCTTGCATGTGGCACTCCATGGTTTGATCCCTGGCATCCCATACAGTTCCCTGAGACCACCAGGAGTGATTCCTGCATGCAGAGCCAGGAATTACTGAGGAGCACCCATGGGTGTGGTTCAAAAGCCAAAACAAAACAAAGAGTTTGACCAATGTTGGTTATAATGGGTAATCATAATGTGGGAGACTATAGCTTACTGCTTTCTTCATCTCAAAGCTCTTTCAACTGCACCCAACCCAGAACACAGCTCTTCATTTCTTGCTACTTCTCTACTAGCTTTATCACAGAAAGCTGCTGACCACATGCCTCTTAAAAATAACAAACATGAGGCTGGAGGGATAGCACAGCAGGTAGGGCATTTGCCTTACACGCGGCCAACCTGGGTTCAGTTCTCAGCACTCCATAGGGTCCCCCTAGCACCACCAGGAATAATTCCTGAGTGCAGAGCCGGGAGTAACCCCTGTGCATAGCTGGGTGTGACCCAAAAAGCAAAAACAAAAAACCAAGCAAACATGGGATGCAAACATGGGATGGTGGGGAACATTCAGGCGTTGTGGGTACTTGCCTTGGTTGCAAGACACTTTGGATAGCCCCAGAGCCCCAGGGTGGCCTCCACACCACTAGGTCCAAGCAATATCACACAGCAAGGCCCTAGTATCAAGTCATCTGTTCTAGTCGGTCAAGTATCACTGACGTGGTCCCTGGTCCACTAAGTACTGTTGGGGGGGCTTCCCACACCATCTCCACCCCCGAATCAAACTAGAGCATATGGCACAAAGAATAGATAACTATTAGCATTCTTAAATGACAATTCCCTTTCTTTTATGACTTTCTGAAACCCAGATGCTGTTTTATTTTGAGGTTTGGGAAGGAAGAATCGTGATGAGCTTTTATCCCACTTCTCCTCTTGGGGGCTTTCTTGACAACCCCCCTGCAGAACTGGACAGAGAAACAAGTCTGTTGAGGAAATCCCTGCCGGTGCTTGCAAGTCTTGAGCGAGGAGCTGTACTGGGAGCTCCAGGTGCCTGTCACCTGGCGGGGGAGGAGGATGACAGCGCTGACGAAATGAACAGCCACCAGGCCATCTGTCCGGAGCATGTGTTGCCGCGGGGTCGACACTCCTATCCTCACTCACCTCTGGGCCGTGGGGGTGCTGCTTTTGAAATCAAGTCTTCTATCCTGGGATGCAGAAAAGTCACGGGGCAGCGGTGCCTCCTCCAGGGCTCTCAGGTTTGTGTCACCCAAGGCACCAGCTCACACAGTGTCTCTCCTAACTCAGCCACCAAGGTCTTCCTGTCCTTTAGATTCAGGAGTGTGGGGGTGGAGGGGATGGGGGTGCTGTATTTGGAATCAAGTATGTGCTGGTGAGTGTGTGCAGGGTGTGGATGTGTGTGTGGGGGGGAGGGGTTGCTATAGCTCCAGTCTCTGTTTCCTCAGTCTATAGGCTAACTCCTCCCTCCTCCTCCCTTATTTTATTTTCACTTTCACCTTCTAAAAGGAGGTAGGGCCGGAGCGATAGCACAGCGGGTAAGACGTTTGCCTTGCACTCGGCAAACCCGGGTTCAATCCCCGGCACCCCATATGGTTCTCCAAGCACCGCCAGGAGTAATTCCTGAGTGCAAAGCCAGGAGTAACCCCTGAGCATCGCTGGGTGTGACCCCAAAAGCAAAAAAAAATAATAATAAAGGGAGGTAAACACAGTCTAAGTAAAATGCAAGAAGTGATTTTTTTTTTTTTTTTTTGCTTTTTGGGTCACACCCGGCGATGCACAGGGGTCACTCCTGGCTCTGCACTCAGGAATCACCCCTGGTGGTGCTCAGGGGACCATATGGGATGCTGGGATTCGAACCCGGGTCGGCTTCGTGCAAGGCAAACGCCCTACCCACTGTGCTATCGCTCCAGCCTCAAGAAGTGAATATTTTAAGGCTTTTGAAAAGTGATCTACTCTATAGCTGAGTGGGAGGGACAGAGTTGATTTGAAATCTGTATGCATCATGGGATACGCAGGGCAGACATTTGTACCATGACATATTGATCGCAAGGAGAGAAATTTTCTTAAGCAGTGACCTGAAAGAGTAAGTTAAAAAACATGCCTGAACAAACAGCCTGAGATTTAGCGTGGTGGTCTTCCGACTTGAGCTTGCATCATAACCACCTGGAGGCTTCACTGAATGCAGAATGCAGCTTGGGGTCCGAAGCATGAGAGTGAATGTCATGTCTCCTCTCTCCCCCCACGCCATCCCCGGGAACCCAGACTTGCTGGTTAAGTCGGTCTGGGCAGGGTTTGGGAATCTTCATTTTTCACCGTCTCTTGTGCGCCACTGATGCTGGTCCTGGAAATTCCATTCTGGAAATCGCTAATTAAACCTTGGTTCCGAGACTGAGCTGCATAATAATCAATGAACTTGGACCCCATCTCTAGTGATTCTCGCTTAATTTGGTTGGAGTGTGACCTGGCAATTCGGGAATTGATAAAAAAAATAATTATGACACGTAGCAAAGTTTGAGAATCACGGAAATGGGGTGTGTGTGTGTGTGTGTGTGTGTGTGTGTGTGTGTGTGTGTGTGTGTGTGTTTGCTTTGGGTTTCTGAGAACAATGGGGGTCTTGGAGTCCCAGAGTGTGGCAGCTGTCTTTTTCAGATGACAGTTGTCCTGGCTGGGATAAGGGGCAGGCGAGGAGCCTGGGCAAATGAGAAGCTTGTGCTCAAAGTCATGCGCGTTGCTGCCAAGGGGGCAGTACTTCAGGCGGCCAGGGATCCACCGACTCCTAGAAGACCAGCCATTCTCAGTTCTTCACACGGGTGTCCTCCAGAGTTCTTAGTTTCACATAAAGTAACTCATTGCCAACCAAGCAGGAAAGGGATGTAATCAAAACAAAATGGTGGGGCTGGAGCCATAGCACAATGAATAGGGCGTTTGCCTTGCACACAGCCGACCCGGGTTCAATTTCCAGCATCCCATATGGTCCCCTGAGCACCGCCAGGAGTGACTTCTGAGTCCAGAGAGCCAGGAGTAACCCCTGAGCATTGCCGGGTGTGACCCAAAAATAAAAAAAATAAATTAAAAAAAGAGAGGGACAGATATGGAATGATCTTCTTTAAAAAAAAATGGTGGGGGAGAGATTGTTCAGATGGTCGAGGTTCAAGCCTCGCATGTGTGACGTGTTGAGTCTGATTCTGGCACTGCAGGCAACACCTCCTCGAAGCTCCACTGGAAGTGGAAGGAAGAGAGGGAAGGAGGAGAGAGAGAGAGAAAGAGAGGAAGAGGGAGAGAGAGAGAGAGAGAGAGAGAGAGAGAGAGAGAGGAAGAGGGAGAGAGAGAGAAAGAGGGGGGGGAGGGAGGATAGAAGGAGAAGAGGAAGGGAGGGGAAGTCTAAGCTTTTCTTGACCATAAGTGCCCAGAGACTGTGTACCAAGCCATGGGACAGAACAGAACAACCCTGGACCTGCCGGATGTGAAACACCCCCTCCTTGGCCAGATGAAAGCAGACACGAGGACTGAATATTCAGGAATGCCATTTCCATATTGAGTGCCAAGCAAGTCAGATCAAGGGCAGAGTCTCTGGTAGCCTGTGGCTGTCCAGAACTCCTGAAACAAAACAAGAAAAAGGGGATTGGTAATCCAAATGAATTTGAAACACATCTGTGAGGGTCCTAGCTGTGAAGGGTCAATTTACTTTCCTAGCAGGAAATGAGAGTCAAGCAGAGAGCAGGTTTGAAGGTGCAGATTTCACTCCTTTCTCCATTAGCTCTGTGCTTGAGCTGCATGAAGTTAGAATGGGTCCTCTTTGTCCTTCTCCTCCAGGACTGATGAGCGGTCCGGGCAGACCCAGAAGGTCCTGTGCTGGGCTCAACATCTTGTTCCCACCACTATGGCCAGGGAAAACTTTGTTTGCTCCTCTGTAGATAAGAAACCCCTCGTAGGGAAAATGAGAAACCTTTTCACTGCAACCCCACCAACATAGGTTGCTTTTTAGTTTCTTTGACATATGCCATCCTCACTGATGTGAGATGATGTCTCCTAGTTGTTTTGTCTTACAATTCCCTGATACTCAGTGACCACAAACATTTTTTATATGTCTCCTCATGGTCCATATGTCCTCCTCAGTGAAGAGGCACACCTACCTTAAAGAGAAACTGTCTGGCAGCAATTTTTTTGAGAGCGAGTTAGAACCTCCTGATTTAATTGTTTTTGTTTGTTTTGTGATGCTGCTGATCGAACCTGGAACCTCAAACATGTAAGCCCAGCTCTCTTCCACTGAATTACATTCCCAGTCCTGGTTCTTTTTTTTTTTTTTTTTTAATTTAACTTAGCAAGGCATAGAAGGGTGAAAATTAAAGTTGAGGCACATTCCAGCTAACTGCTTCATCCTGTTTGTCACAGTTTTTTCTTTAGCTGAAGAAACTGAATCTCAAGATTGAGTCCAAATGTCGACCACCCAATTAGATGGAACATAAACTTCTCTCCAGAATTATAAATCAGATGGGTCCCCCTGGGGATAGACTCAGCCTTACAAAAAGTGGACTGAGGCAGGAAGGGCCACCAAAACCAGCGGAGATGATTCCATTTTGCACGTGTGCCTTTGGAATTCCAGCTGAGCATTCCCTTGTGATGGAGACAGAACGCTTCATCCTTGGCCAGACCCAGTCCCTTTTTTGGCATGCTTATTCGAGCAGACAAGGAAGAGGTTAGCCAAGGTAGTGCAGGTTCCTACCAGATAATAAAGCAGCTGCTGAAAGTTCACGATTCTCCACTGTAATTCTCTGAAATACAAAGTCCTTTCAGAATACTGAGAACAGTTCCATGTTTTGTTCTGTTTTTCGGTCATAATCCCACAGTGTTTTTCGTTGTCTTGTATTAATGAGTTCTTACAGCAGATTCAGTAACAATTTTTCTCTTGTTGGCAGACATATCACTGAATTTGATTTCTGGTTTCCTGTGTTTGCAAATCAACCATGCTGGGACAAAACAGCAACACCAGGCTACCTATTAGAGGTGTTTTCTTCTAGATTTTATTACTTACAGACACAAAGCTTTATGTCAACTGGAAGATATGTTTCTCCACTTTATTAAACTTGGGACTCCTTCAAGAACGTGTCACTAAACTAAATAACATCCATTTATTGGCGCTGTTGCCTCTGTTGTTGTATGGGAAAGATAAAAATAGCCATGGCAACTATGAAAAAAGAGCAAAACCCATTCAATTTGCCTTTTCATTGCATTTCATTGTTAACTTAGTGGAATCAGTTGTAACCCAAATAGATGCTTCTGCCTCTCTCTCTGCCAACATTTGGCATGGGCTGTATTTGGGCTCTGAATAGCTTTGAGGAAGGATGGCCAAGGGATAGATGGGTCTTTGCATCACATTCTACCTCTTGCCATGTTCCATTTGGCTGTGGAGCCAATCTATCTTCTTATGAAAGATGGTTTTTGATAGCTCATATGATTATTCTGTACATGAAACTCACCAGAAGGGAGTCTTATTGAAAGAAGACATTTTACCAGAGCTGATCACCTTTGAATATGCTACATTTTCTAAGGGGTCATGGCCAAGGATGACACAAAACAGGTGTCTGGCAGATTTTATAAGTTTCCCAAGATTCCAATAACAGAACACTTTTGATATATGAAAGAATTAATGAGTGTGACTCCTATTTCACAAACACCAGTGTGAAAAGAATGCAAATTCATTCATTTTCTGTAGCCCATTCATTCTTGATTCTGTGTTCTCGTTCCATTTGACACAGGAGGGAGAATAAGTTTTTGAGTAGAGCTAGTGTGTGTGTGTGTGTGTGTGTGTGTGTGTGTGTGTGTGTGTGTACGTGTGTGTACTGGTTGCTGATCAATTTTTAAAATTATGGCCCTATTTAATTTGGATAAAATATTAAGATACTTAAGTTTGATGAAATTATTTTAACATCTCTCCTAATCCTATCAACATGGGCCTATGAGATTAATTTTTCTACTGAATTATAAAAACAAAATCTATGAACTACTTAAATACACATTATCCCCCTGGAGGCCTTTCTGCTGCCAATCTTGCCAGGATCACATTCATTATTCAGCAAGAAGTGAGCTCACTTGGTCACATAATAACTTTAAACATTGATACACAAGGGATTTCTTCTAAGTGTGCATAAAAATATCTAGTTTGCATTATTTCACTCATGAATTATTTATTATCGCTGCAGAAAACAGAAATGTATAAGTGTGAATTCAATTCTACTTTGCCATCCTAAGCCTACTCTTATAAAAGCAATTGTAATTATTATTTAAAATTCTTTTCTATCTAATGTTTGTGCTGACTATATTTATTGATCTATAATTTTTTCTGTTAAGTCTAATGACTTTAAAATTGACCATGGAGTTTGTATCTTTCATTTAATTTTGTCTAATTAATTTTTAAGTGTGTTTTAGGAAAGTAATAAACCCCATATACTAAAAAGTAAAACTTTAGGGGCTGAGGACAAAACTCAAAAGTCTGGGGCACTTGCTTTGCATGTAGGATGTCAGCTTCAATTCCTGTCATCTCAAGGTCTTCCAAACACCACTGGGAGTGACCCCCAGGCATTGGCTAGGAATAGCCCCTGGGCACTTCTAGGTGTAACACAAATATAATTTCTAAAAAGTAAAAACTTTTGCATGTATCCTACCCAGGTTCAATCTCTAGCACCATATATGGTCCACTGAATCCCACCAGAAGTAATCTTCGAGCACAGAAGCAGGAGAAATCCCTGAGCACTACTAGGTGTGGTCCATCTTCACTCCAACAGTCAAAATCGGGTCCTTCATTATCAATAAGGTTTAACATGTACAGAGCACCATTCTTCTAGTGGGACAGAGACAATATACCCAAAGGTTCTCATAGTCATTTTCTTCTTCCTCAAAAATGTGCTGTTTTGGGGCTGGAGCGATAGCAGAGCGGGTAGGGCGTTTGCCTTGCATGCGGCTGACCTGGGTTCAATTCCCAGCATCCCATATGGTCCCCTGAGCACGGCCAGGGGTGATTCCTGAGTGCAGAGCCAGGAGTAACCCCTGTGCATCGCCAGGTGTGACCCAAAAAGAAAAAAAAATTTCTGTTTTATAAAACAACCTTTTCCTAGGAGCACAAACCATCCATGGTCAATTCATCTTTTTTTTTTTTTTTTTTGCTTTTTGGGTCACACCCGGCGATGCACAGGGCTCACTCCTGGCTCATGCACTCAGGAATCACCCCTGGCGGTGCTCAGGGGACCATATGGGATGCTGGGATTCGAACCTGGGTCGGCTGCGTGCAAGGCAAACGCCCTACCCACTGTGCTATCACTCCAGCCCCATCCATGGTCAATTCAAAGTAGCAGCATCCAGATGATGCCTTCCAGGGTCCACAGCATTCTAAGTTTCATCATGCAACACCCAGGGCCTTGATTTGTGCCTAGAGAACTGGCTGAACCTCCCTTGGAGCACTGTTGGCAGAAGCTCCAGTGCCAGATGTGGCCCAGAGGTGCTGGCGAGGCAATTTCTTCTGCACCCATCTCCTGTACTCCTCAGCGTGAGCTGCAGGGCACGTTTTATCAGAGAGCGGATGGATTGAAGGGTGAGTGAACCGAAACCAAAGGGCCTGGGTTGCCTTTGGTGGCACAGAGAGGCATCAAGCCAGCCTATAGAACACAGCGGGCTACTCTCTAGGGCTGGGGTCCCTCTTCAACGCTTCTCCTTTTTGAGCTCCAACTGAGGCTGAGCCTACTCAGTATGAGAGTGGATACTGTCTATTGGAACTGGGTGTTCAATATTCCAGAGGGGCTAGAAAATGGAAGAAGCTCGGCACCAGAGTTCTTCCGGGGCCATTGTTGGGACAAGCATAGCCCGCCTCCTTCTTGGGGAGAGGAAGCTACTTTTTCTGTAGGAAATGTAAAGCCAGCATTGGGTGGTAAAAAACAGCCTTGCCCCCAGTCCACTGGCAAACAGTTCAGAACGTGTGCTGTGGTCATTTCTTGGATATTCCTGCTCCTCCTGTCCACCGGAGCAGCCTGGGAGCGATCAACATCAGCAATATTTATCAACAAGAAACTGTCTAGAGCATCTCTTAGGGGCTTAAGACCAACAGTAAGGTATGTCCGGTAAGAAGTTCATGTGTTGGGGCTGGAGTGATAGCACAGCGGGTAGGGCATTTGCCTTGCATGCGGCCGACCCGGGTTCGAATCCCAGCATCCCATAGGGTCCCCTGAGCACAGCCAGGGGTAATTCCTGAGTGTAGAGCCAGGAGTAACCCCTGTGCATCGCCAGGGGTGACCCAAAAAGCAAAAAAAAAAAAAAAAAGAAGTCCATGTGTTAATTAAATCCATTAATTAATCCAAATTAATCCAAATAAATTTCTGGCTATTCCCCACCCCCCACCCCACAGCAGTGGAAGTTAGGGTACAGTGCTTTGGTAGACTGGGGAACACGGGGCACTTGAGCTGGATCTCAGGATTTGAAGGGGATGAAAAGAGAAAAGGATGAGAGAACAAAATGAGAAACAACATGGAGAGGGACCAGGGGAATGATGTGTAGAATGATGGAAACATGGAGAGCCTGAATTGAGTTTACTGGGAGGTGGGTGAGGCAATGGGGATGCACAGGGCTGTGTGGAAGCCAACTGCTAAGCTACGGATTTAGTTTCCTCCAAACGCAGTTAGGGAATGGGAAGTGCCTGGCTGACGACTCCTGGCTCTCGGGTCTTAGTCTTCTCCATCTCTCTTTCACTCTTCCGCAGCCTCTCCCTGTAGGTCTCAGGAAGGATATTATTTCACTGGAGATGGGATGAGCTGGGCTCCACTCCGGAAAGTTGTTGTATGCCTTGGCCATATTATCTTCTGGGCTTTGGTATTTCAAATCCATAAGGAGAGGGCTGGAACAAATATGTTCTGGGACTTAAAAATGCAAGTAAACATACTGGAAGATTAATACGGCAGAGTGCACAATAATCAGGGAGGAGGAGGAGTTGGCAGAGAAACCCAAATCTTTCTGAGTGCACAAGTTCTGCTCAATGTGACGTGCTATTTCTCTAACAACCACTCTCGGTGCCTTTCTTATTTTCTAATTATTTTCAGATACACATTGTCGTTGATTTCAATTGATCTGCTGGTATGCACTTTCCTTCTTATGGATCAGTTTTGTATATGAAACATTTTCCTCCCGAATGAAGTGTGCACCTGCCAGGAAGACTAAGAGCTGAAGATAGTACCTCATATTTTAAACCTTTTGTTCATTTCACTTTTATCTAATTCCTGGAATCCATCTTGATGCTAAGTTCCAAAGTGTCTCTGTGTTTTTCTACAACAGAAAGTGAGTTTGGGGAAGGAGGGCAAAGCAGAGATCTGGAGAGGTAGGTGGGCCAAACACTGAACACGTAAACCTTCTCTTGAAATGCCCTGAAGTCAGCCAAACCAAGGTCCTGGAGGATTTCAAAAAATTCAAAACCATATATGAAATAAATCAATGCAAATACACATTTCCTAGCTATATAGATTCTCCTGGATTTCTCCAGGTCCAAGATTTTCCCTTGTTCTTTCCCTCAAGCACGCACATGTGTGTGTGTGTGTGTGTGTGTGTGTGTGTGTGTGTGTGTGTGTTTTGAGGGGGGCAGAGTTGGAACATTTCCTGAAAGTTATATCCAAGAAGGGAGGAATAAGAGAATAATATTGAGTCAGATCCTATGGGAAAATAAAAGTAAAAGTAAACATCTCCCTGGAAAATAAATCTTTGCTCTTTGAAGCCCCAGGATACCACCTTTTCAAGAACGAGTAATTCCATGCTCTGGAGCCATCTCTATGAAAGGACGTGGCCAATCTACACGAGCAATGACTTGTTTAAATGGCACAAATAACTTTCATATTTTAACCAGTTGCACGTCTATTTATCAGGTCTTGCTCACTAGGCTTCAGGTGCCTAAAAGGCAAACTCTAACGTGGACCCAGATGTTTATAACACAATGCTCTGACTGTTCAGGTATAAGAAAAACCTGTTTCTCTTTGTCTCAACATCTGCAGCAGTGGTTGTGTGGGTTCCTCCCCACCAATCAGCTCTCCCGCTCCCTGGACACCACAGGGTGTCCTTCAACTGAACTCTGAACACCATCCAGCTGGATCCGTCCAATTGTGGTTGTGCAGACATAATTTCACAAGACAATTGAAAGATCCAAACGGTCCCCTATACTTCTGACCAACTGACAATCAACCCATTCCGGGTTCGATGAACACAGAACTCAGAAAATCTCTTCAGCTCCTACTATCATTCGTATCCAATAGTGTACAGCTCAGCAGCAGCTGAACTGAAGTGATGCACCGAGCAAAGCCCATGGGGAAAAGCACGAAGTTTTGTGTTTCTGTGGGCACTTAGAGCAGCCCATACTTTCTGTGCTTATCAGCTTGGAAGTTCTTCAAACCTTTTCTGTTAGTTTTGCTTGGTTTTAGCTGTTTTTTTTTTTAAATGAAAATTTTAATGGATGCATGCCTGATTTATCCTTAGAGTATTAACAGCCTCCAGTCCCTCACCCCTCTCTACCCATCTCTATGGACTTGGGGCTCAGGTTGAACCTTCCAACCTTCTCATTACATGGCTGGTTTCCCTGGAAACCAGC
Source organism: Sorex araneus (assembly GCF_027595985.1). Taxonomy (NCBI): domain Eukaryota; kingdom Metazoa; phylum Chordata; class Mammalia; order Eulipotyphla; family Soricidae; genus Sorex; species Sorex araneus. Next base: position 180,224,263 of record NC_073306.1, on the reverse strand, counting down.
CCCCCATTCTCCAAGAATCTCCTCACTGGCATCCATTCAGGTATGGTTGAGAGGGGCTTGTAAATAATAAAGGTTAAAACCAAATACACATTTCTCATTAGACCCCTTATGTTCCCAATAATACAGTATAAACATATTTCTTCCTACTATCTCTATACCTATCTCAACAAGTAGCTATTCACTGTTCTCCCTACTGCTAGACAATTTACCGATTTGGGGCACAAAATAATTATTTTGTGATGCCCATGGTTTTGTTGATTAGGAATAAGGTAAGACATAATCGAAGATGGCTCTGTATCTGCTTTATTATACCTGGGGTCTTGAACACTCGGGGCTGACGTGAGAGTCTGGGGACTGGTGCATAGGACAGCTCTGCTTGCAACTGCTTTGTACCTCAGTCAAAGCTCTGTTAAGGGGAGACTGTTCACTGGAGTATCTGTGTGTGGTTGTCCATGTGGTTGGATTTCCTACATCCAGAAACCTCCGAGGCATTGGGTTTTTTAGACTATTTAAGAACCGATGTTTTAGGGACAATCTTGGATACAAGAAAGTTCTGTGGCTTTGATGACCTGACCTTGGAAACTGCTCAGCCTCATTTTTACCACAATTTGCTGGACTGAGCAGACGCAACCCCACCCAGAAAAGGGAGGAGTAAATATAGACTCTGCCTTTTGATAGGGGGAGTATCTGTGAATAGGGAGGTTTATATTTTTGTTTGTTTATTTGGGAAATGTTTGGGCCACTCCAGCAGTGCTCATGGGCTCTTCTGGCTCTGTGTTTGGAGATCACTTGGGGGTTGCTGAGGGGACCATATGCAGTATTGAGAATTGAGTGCCATCAGCGTGCAAGACAAGTGTCTTCCCCTCCATACTATCTGTCTCTGGGGCAAGGGGGGCATATTTTAAAACCAGCCCATCTTACTAGATTCCCAAGAACAATACTCATTGGATGTTGACATAAATATCTGCATATTGATGGGTTGGAGCAGTTGCTTCAATGACCTGCAGAGCTAAAGAGGAGAGAAGGAATCAGATATGGTCACTCCCTGAGCCCCTGCATTCCCTTGAATGCATAAGACACAAGACTCCACCTGTAGATGTGGGGGTGGGGGACGGGGGAGGCTGCCTGACCTGAATGTGAGTGGAGGGGGTTCCTTAAATTATCTGACAACAAATGTATTTGCTTTGAGTCCCTTTTCTCCACTCTCCAAGAAATTCACGTGAGGAAGATGAATCCCCTGGACATAGCTTTGCTGCTTCCATTTTACAGAAACTGGAAAAATTCAGTGTTGAGGATTCAGAAAAAAACAGCTAAGGAAAAGGCTGAGAGAATCAGAACTCCTGGTGGGGAAGATGTGGCCCGAGAGGTGGCCTCTCCCTCCCTCCCTCCCTCCCTCCCTCCCTCCCTCCCTCCCTCCCTCCCTCCCTCCCTCCCTCCCTCCCTCCCTCCCTCCCTTCCTTCCTTCCTTCCTTCCTTCCTTCCTTCCTTCCTTCCTTCCTTCCTTCCTTCCTTCCTTCCTTCCTTCCTTCCTTCTTCCTCCCTTCCACCCTCCCTTCCAGATAACTGGTAATATATTTCCAGACTTTCTTTTATGGAGGAGTCCTTTAATTTTTTAATTAATATCTTTACAAATTTTTAACTGAATCACCATGAGATACACAGAGAAACTCATAATTGAGTTTCAGTCATACATTGTTCCAACACCCATCCCTTCACCACTTTTCTGCATCAGTGTCCCTCCACCCCACCACCTGCACTCTCTCTCTCTCTCTCTCTCTCTAACTCTCTCTAACCCTATCTCCCCCTCTCTCTTCTGTTTTTCCTTTTAGGCAGTGTGATTTTTCCATACTTTTACTGAAAGGGTATCCTGCATATCACTTTACTTCCTTTCAGCACTCAGTTCTTGTCCAGAGTGATTGTTTCCAACGATCACTGCCATGGGTGACTTTCTTTGTTATGATTTCCCCCAGACTCTGCTATGCTCCTGGTCCAGTTGCTTTTTCTAGAAACTTGGTGGAAACTTGACCATACTCAAACTTCAAACTCAGAAATGGCCAGCTGTTGCCTCCAGAGAGACAGTTGCTGCCCAGCACAGTCACTCTGTCTCTCATTAACCTTGGACAAGTCATTGCCTTTCTAGGTCCTTTACGGCACAACTTGAACATTGTGCAGCTCATGGAGACAGGTCACCTAAACGGACAGACGCCAAGTACTTCACTGGATATGCTTGCACCAAGAAACAACTTACTGTTTAAAATTTGAATTTAACTGACTCTCTGTCTGTCTATCTATCTATCTATCTATCTATCTATCTATCTATCTATCTATCTATCTATCTATCTACCTATCTATCTATCTATCTATCTATCTATCTATCTATCTATCTATCTATCTATCTATCTATCTATCTTGTTTTGGGGGCCACACCTCCAGTTATGCTCACTCTTATTCCTTGAAGGGCCATATGGAGTGCCAGGAATCAAAACCAGGTCGGCCACCTGCAAGGAAGTGCCCTACCTACTGTATTATCCTTCTAGCTTAACCTCTCATATTTTTGTTTGTTGACTCTGACAACCCCGTCTTAGCAGTTATATGGTCAGCTAGACTCTGGATCGGGAGCCAGGCAACACTCACTGGAAAGGGCCTAGTGAAAAGTCCTTTGGAGTGTGCGTTGCTGGAGGTCATGTAGATTAGTGGATGTGGCCAGGGACAAAGAGAACTAGAAATACAGGTGGAAATCCAGAGTGTGCAAACGCCTGTTTTTATTTGCTTTATCATTTAAATAAGCACATATATTATTTAACACTAGTTCTCAGGGGATGCCAGAGTGACAGTACGGCATGTAGGGTGTATATCTTGCATATCCCCTGAGCCCCGAGAGGAGCAATTCTTGAGGGCAGAGCCTGAGTAATCACTGGTATGACTCCAAAACAAACAAATAAACAAAGAATAATTTTTTCTTTGATGGGGGTGACACACCCAATGATAATCCGGACTTACTCCTGGCTCTGGGCTCAGGAATCACTCCTGGTGGGGCTCCAGGGACCATATGGGCTGTTGGGGACCAAAGTTGGCTCAACTATGTGCAAGGTAATAAACCCTACCTGCTATACTATTGTTCTGGCCTCAGTTTTTTTTTCTTTTTTGATTGGACCTTTCCCAACAGTGCTCATGTGAGGCCGAGAAAGAACCTCATTCCCTGAGACTGTCCTTGGTCAAAGCTGGAAATCCCCTAGACATCTCTAGCCAGTCCTATGATAACTAGGGTATTTCTGGACACAGTAGGTGTGCATGACCAGTTAGCTCACAGACTTGTGACTGGTTCTTGTGACTGCTTGGTTGCAATTCTTGGGAAAACTGCCAACATTGCTTATGTGATAATATGCCATATAATGTTCCCGGGAACTTGGGTCAGGGTCCTGGTCAAGACTCCACTGTGTTGGGTGAGACTTGGACACCCAATAAAGCTAGCAATAAAGAGTGCCTTGCATTTGCATCCTCGCGTCTGGTCTGATCAATAAGCGAGCCAAACTCCCTTCCTGGGACGTAACACTCAGAGGCTATATCTGACCCTTTGCTCAGCAGTTACTCTTGGTGGTTTTGAGGGTTAGAATCGGGATTGGCCTCCTGCAAGGCAAGTGCCTTAACCCCTGTACTATCCTCTGGCCCAGATGTTGGCTTTAGAGCTGAAACACTTGGATTTAAAGACAGCCAGGCCCCTCATCATTGTGTGTGAAATTAAGTGAGTTCATCTCTCCTTTGTTCTGTTTCCTCCTCTGTCATGTTATGTAGGTGGCACCTGCCACCTAGGTTTGATGGAAGTGAAATTATTTCTCTGGCGGCAGAGGGTGGGGTACTCCTAATTAGTGCTTAGGGGATCCTGGGATTACTTCTGGTGACTCTCCGCTGACCAATCGTGAGCATGATTCAGTGCTAGGGTCCGAGAGTGCAGGGCTCCTTGGGCCAGGCATTGCTGGGAACACCAGGGTGTCATGTGGGGGTCATGTGGCTCCAGGGACCTACCAGGGTGGTGCCCTGGCACCCAGTACTGTCTGTCCAAACCTTAAATGACTTAGAAAATATTCAGAAATTGCCCCAACAAACACTAGCACTGTCTGTAGTACTGTCGTCTTGTTGTTCATCAATTTGATCAAGTGGGCACCAGTAACATCTCTATTGTGAGACTTGTTGTTACTGCTTTTGGCGTACTGAAGCCACGGGTAGCTTCTCAGACTCTGCTGTGAGGGCGGGATACTCTTGGTAGCTTGCCCGGCTCTCAGAGAGGGATGGAAGAATAGAACCTGGGTCAGCTGTGTGCAAGGCAAACGCCCTACCGACTGTGCTATCACTCTAGTCCCAACAAACAGTACATGGGACCAATGTGTGCCTCTTATGCTGTAGGATTCTAATATGCAAATAGTCAGGAGCGATGGTCCTAAGGGCTGGACACATGCTCTGCATGTGGGGGTCTTGGGTTTCTTCCCCACATTCCCTTGAGCACCTCTAGGAGTGCCTCTCCCCAACTCAAAGATATCTGAGCCAGCAGGATTCGCCTGACCTGAGCTGTCCATTGTTTACACATGTATAACTTCAAATACTTTCTCCCTCCTTCATCATCCTCACCTCTTCCTTACAAACGAGGAAACTGGTCCAGAGAGTTACGTGGCTTGCAAGTAGCCTAACTGGGGTTTGAACCCCCTACTCCTGGGGCCAGAGGCATGACAGAGAGACACAAGAGCATTGGGCAGGTGTGGAGATGCCTTGGCCCGCGTCTGCCCTGGTGTTTGACCAACTCTGGGCTAAGGGTCCTGTATCTTCTGGGAACAGGAGAGCAGCCCCTGCCCAGATTTTCCCGAGGCTTCTTTTGCCTTGTTCCTCATCCCTGAGGACGATGACCCCCACGTGGGGCTAGGGGGGCACCCCGGATGAACTCACCCCCGAGGCAGGACCTTCCCTTGGGGAAACCTCCCATTTCAGGGGCATGAATTCCTTCTCTTTTCTCTCCTCCTGTCCAGAGGTTTCCTCTAATTTTTCCCCCTGCCTTCTCCTTTTCTTCTCCACCACCTTCTCTCTTCTGTCCCCCTTCCCGCACTTATTCCAGCTGGAACGGGAGCCAGTGCAATGTTGTTTGCTTTGGGAGGAGAAGGGGAGAAAGAAGGGAAAGAGGAGCTGGCCCAGTCCAGGAACACCTTCTGTGTTCCACAAAGGGCCGCTTCACAGGGAGCACGTGAGCGGAGGGGCTTTCACAGGGCCCCTCTCTCTCCTCTCCCTCTCCCTCTGGTCCTTATGAAAAACAAATCTGGTGTAAACAGCTGGAGCCCTTAACTTGAAAAACCCAGAAAGTAAGATGAATCAAGCTTCCTGTTTTCCTCTGCTCCCCGCTGGGGCCCGGTGGGGGGGGGGGCACGGGGTGGGGGGGGGGTAAGGGGGGGGTGATCCGCCTTCCAGAGCAGATGTGCGAGTCCCAGGGCTGCTCTGGGAGCCTCTGCATAGCCGTCCTTCCTGCGGCGGCACAGCATGACCAGACCTCCCCTTCTGTTCCAAGGAGCCCGCCGCAGCCCGGGGGGAAGCGCGGGGCCAGGGTGGCCAGCACGCCGCACGGAGCCAGGCCTCCGATCGCCAACGTCCACCTCTCCACTGTGGCCGTCTCCGCACACGCCGCACGCACGGAGCGTCGCCGGCCAGACGGCCCCAAGAGGGAGATACTGTTACTCCTTCCCGAGGCCAGGAAATCAAGCCTTGGAGAGCATGGCACTCAGTCGGGCCGAGCCTGCAGGAGTCCTCCTGGACCCCTGACCCCCCACCCCCAACGTGCTCACCAAAGACAAGAAAGGGCGCGCAAAAGAAAGGGTATCGGAGCCGGCAAGCCCTCTCTTCTGGAAAGGAGCTGGTTTTTGCTGACCTCACTTTTGCATTGTTGCCCGCCGCTGGGTGTGGGTGCTTTTCTCCTTGGCAGCGCATCCTCTTTGGAAATGTGCTGTCATGGTTTCTAGGGTCTGTTTGCCTCCTCTAGGGTCACACCCACCGCCCCCCCCTCCCCGGGAGACCCTGTGGACAACCAGCCCATCGCCTTTCTGCTTCCCTGGCCCGTCTTTGGGGCTCAACGGTGCAACCCAGGGCAGCTGCGTGCCCATTTCTGTGATGCTCTCAAGTACTCAGTCAGATCCTAAACACGTGAGCTGCAAGCATGACACCCTCTATATTTGGCCTTTTCATGCTGAGTGACAATCTGCCAAGGGGATTAGCAGGCAGGCCCGGCTCTGATTAAGAATCTCTTTCCTGCAAAACAGGGCACAGAAACATATGTTTCCAGTTGAAGCTAACTCTTGTCTGGCAAGTAATTATTAGTAGTGAGAAATACATAGTCATCAAAAAATGTTTGAGAACGTTTCGTAAGGTCTTTGAAAATTCTTACCTTCTTTCCAATGGGAAAGGACACAGAGTAAGTTTTTCAAACAATTCCAGGTGAATGTTCAGAGGGAGACTTCAGAGCTTTTAGCCTGTATGAACGTCATCTCAGGCACAGTTTGTGTCACCATCTGGTCACAGTTTGCCACCTGTACCAGGAGAGAGAGTTTTGTCCCCTCGGCCTGTCTCTCTGCACTTCCATTCTAAGCAGAAGGAGCTCTGCTCTAGATCACAGAGCACAGCAACCCCCAGTATCCTCACTCGTTTGCAGGCAAGGGCACCAGGCCAGTGTTTGGTCTTTAGAACCTGTAGAAGAGAAATTTAGAAAAAGTGAAGAGAAACACCACGGATATATATTTTTTTTGGGGGGGAGAGGTGGCTTGGGTTTTGGGGGCCACACTAGCAGTGCTCAGGGTTTACTCCTGGCTCTGTGCTCAGTGTCCACTCTTAGTTCTGTGCTCAGGGATCACCCTGGCGCTGGGGATTGAACCAAGTAGGTCACATTGCAAGGCAAATATATGATCTCTCTGCCCAAGAAGCTATTTTGTTGTTGTTGCTTTCAGGTCACACCGGGCTGTGTTTGGAGCTTACTCCTATGCTCATGAGTGTTTTGCTCAGGGATCACATCTAGTGGTGCTTGAGGGACAATATGGGGTGTTAGAGATTAAGCCCGAATCAGCCTTGTGAAAGGCCAGTGTCCAATCACTGTACTCTCTGTAGCCCCCAAGAAGTTATTGTTATACACATTTTACAGATGAGAAAAATAAGACACGGAAAAACGAAGTAAGAACTGCATGATCTTATAGGTTGTGAAAGGAGAAGCTGAGGTCACCCCGGGCAGTGTGGCTCTAGAGCACCAAATAAAAGGCTGAGGGAAGAAGCTTCTATCTACAAGAAAGAAAGCATTGACTGGAGATCTGCTGCTCTTATTTAAAAAAGGTCTTCAGCTAGAATTGGAGGACGGTGGAGTGGGGTGAAGGGTTGATTCCCAGGCGACATTACAGAACACGATCTGTTGGCTTTGTGCTGCTTAGAAATGGGGCAGTGTTGACAAGACTCCAAAACGCGCGCTTGGAACAAGAGAGAAGAGCATTTGTCTCGCACCAGCTGGGATCTGAGCATTCCAGCGCGGGTGGTGACTGGGGACGACTCTGCGTGCCAGGCTCATCTGGGAACCTGGGTCCTTTGATGCGGTTACTCTGACACCCCTCTAGATGTTGTCTTTGTTCCTACCAGCTCCGAGTATGCTGGCCAGCACCACATCTGCATCGCAGCCTCCGGGAAAGAGAAAGGAGGGTGCTGGCAGGTCTGCCCTGCACTTGGGCACTCCTAATGACAAACACAATTTGGGGTGGAAAGGGATATGCAATTAACCAATAGAAGAATCCTCCATGGAACCCCAAGATGCTTCATCAATTCCTACTCTTAGCAACAGCCTTTGTCATTTCTCTATATCTTGAGTAGTAGTGATATTAAAGGAACACTTATGGAACACTTAACTATGCCTCGGGGATTAAGTGCTTTGCATAAATCAACTTAGCTTTCAAACAATGTTATGCGGTAGACACAATTATGGCCCTTTAATTATAGGCCAGGAGAATTACAGAAATACTCAGTCAGACAGAAAGTGGCAAAACTGGGATTCTGACCCTGAAAACATGGCCCGGAGCTTGTGTTTTCAGTCAAATGGGAGGAAAGTTAAATGTTTCTCTATCGATTCAAATTAACCCGGGTCAGTGCTGGGCTTTCATTTTCCTCTATGAATGTCCCCCCTAGAACCATCCCTTATTGTGGTTGGCAACGAGCAGAGTAAGATGGAGCCCCTTGGCGCTCCCGCTGGGATTCACGTCCTTCTATAATCACCACCCGTTGGCGTGGATCTTTCGTAGCTAATGACTCAACACTAACAAACAGCACACAACGAAAGTGATGAAATGCCACTTCTGAATTATAAGGAAATGTGACTCTGTGACTTCTGTCCTAGTGGCGTGTTTTCTGGAGCCCACAATTGCCCACTTTTGGAATTCTAACTGTTGTCTTCCTGGATTGTTGTTGTTGTTGTTGTTGTTGTTGTTGTTCATTTGTTTTGGATGGGGTTGTGGGGGAGTGAGGACCCTGGAGCTCCTCTACTCAGAAGTGACCCCTGGGAGTGCTCAGGGGACCAAATGCCATGCCAGGAGTTCAAACAGGGGTCAGCTGCACCCAAGGCCAGTGCCGTGTCCCCTCTACTCTCTCTCTCCATCTCCTCAAGTGCTTACACGTTGCAGAAGTGGGAAAGATAGTGAGGAACCAAGGCCCGCAGTCCAAGGGCCCAACCGGAAATTGCACCCTGCCAACAGCCATGAGCTGGAAGCAGATTCTTTCCCAGTCATCACGGAGGTACCTTTAGGCACACTTGTCACCTGACTCATTCAACCTAACTGTCATTTGCTTCTCTACGTGAGCTGAGTTAAGGACTTATGCTCCCTCTTTTTTTCTTTTTTTAAATCTAAGTTTTTAGAGTTTTTCCCCTGCTACCCATTGTGCACATCAAGCACAACTGATGAAAGGATAAAAACCACATGAGCATCTCAAAAGATGCTTAAACAGCATTTTCTAGAACTCAACAGCCTCACAACAATTTTGTTGATGATCATTTGTTTTTGTTTTTGACTGTACGCCTGGCTTACTTCTAACTCTGTGCTCAGGGATGGCTCCAGGCGGTGCTTAGGACACCATATACGGGGACTGAACCCGGTCGGCCACATACAAGACAAGTACTCTACTTACTTGTTCTGTTTCTCCAGATCCTCACAACATTTTAACATTTTTTTTATTGACATAAAATTGATTTTAAACACCTAGGTGTTACAGTAATATTTTCTACTTCATTTTTTTGGTCACTGACTAGATATGTCACCATCGTTGCTTATTCTATTTTCATATATTTTTCAACCTTTCTGTTTCATCATTGGTATAGTCTTAACCCTTGTGTCTTAATCCTTGTCTTGATTTTGGGGACTTCCTAATATATTGTAATATCTAGTACTACAGGTTCTTTCAAATCATTTTTTCCTAAAAGTCTATTACCTACTACTTTTCTGGTGAAATGAAGAATCAGTATATAATTTCCATGAACAGTCCACTTTAATATTACCAGTTAAAATATATTAATATTATAAGTTAACTGGGAGGCAATATTTATACTAGTATATGCTCCCTTCTAAAAGCATGACATTACTTCATGTTTTTTCAGCATGGTTTTAGAGTTTTCTTCATGTACATCTTACACATTTTATTGTTATTATGACTGCAATTGTATTGTTTTCAATTAATTGCTACTTTACATAGGAAAATAATTGATTTGTATGCTTTACACTTTATCCTGATATGTTCTGCTATTTTCTGATATATATGGGGTCTGATCATATGGGGTGCCAGCGATTAAACCCTGGACACCCATGTGCAAAGCAAGTGCCTTAACTGCTGTATTTTCTCTCTGGCACCCAAAACTCTTACCACTGTCTATGGCAAATCACTCAGATAACTGTGAGGCAGACTTCTTGCCTCTTTTCTTTCCCTTTTTTTTTCTTTTTAGCTTTTTGGTTCACGCCCAGCAATGCTCAGGGCTTACTCTTATCTGCATGCTGGAATTAGGGCATTTGCCATTCACACAGCCAACCCGGGTTTGATTCCTCTGTCTGTCTTGGAGAGCCCGGCAAGCTACCAAGAATATCTCGCCCTCAAAGCAGAGCCTGGCAAGCTACCCGTGGCATATTCGATATGCCAAAAATAGTAATACCAGGTCTCACTTGGAGATGTTACTGGTGCCTGCTCAAGCAAATCGATGAGCAACGGGATGACAGTGATACAGTGATTTTCTGATAGTTGCTCTTCTTCTTAGTTTATAGTGTTTTTTTTTTATGGGAAAAGGCTGTTGAACTCTAGAAAATGCTTTTTAAGCATATTTTGAGATGCTCATGTAGTTTTTATCCTTTAATCAGTTGTACATTATGTGCACAATGGGTAGCAGGAAAAGATCTCTAAAAACTTAAACTGTATTTTTTCACTTTTAGATATGTGATGTAAAATTCATTCAACACACTACTGGACTTTATTTACCAACATTATTTGAAAATCCATTTCTAAAATTCTATTTATGATTTTTTGTTTTATAATTTTATTTTATTTTTTAAAAGTAGTTCACAATATTTGATTATATTTAATATTTGGGCACCAATCCCACCACCATTACACCTTCCCACCACCATATTTTGGATATTTCTATCCTGAGTCCCAACCCCTGCCCCAAAGCAGAACCAAAATAATTTATTCTGCTCCAAAAAACTTTCCTTAGAGGAAAATGTGTGAAGATTGTTGTATTTCACCCAGGAGACATTGAGCCCTTCTATAATGTCTGCATATATATATGTATAAATGTATATGTGTATATATGTATATATACATATATATACATACATACCACCCATATATATGTATATGGGCAAGATACTCTCGGCAGCTTGCCGAGCTCTCTGAGAGGGGTGGAGGAATCGAACCCGGGTAGGCCGAGTGCAAGGCAAACACCCTACTTTTATCACTCCTATACATTTATATGTATGTACATATATATAGCACTGTCTGTCGTCCCGTTGTTCATTGATTTGCTCGAGCAGGCAAAAGTAACCTCTCCATTGTGTGAGACTTGTTGTTACTGTTTTTGGCATATTGAGTACACCATGGGTAGCTTGCCAGGCTCTGCCTTGTGGGTGGGATACTCTTGGTAGCTTGCTGGGCTCTCTGAAAGGGACAGAGGAATCAAACCTGGGTCGGCCACGTGCAAGGCAAATGTCCTAACCGCTGTGCTATCGCTCTAGTATTATCTATCTATCTATCTATCTGTAAAATTATATTTCCCTCTAAGGTTGGTTGCCTTCTACTTTAAACCCCATCAAATGAGGTGCGCTACTCTTGGAGTATGAGTGGTGTGAGGTATGAGATGTCCAGGAATAGGTTCACTCATAGGTGAGGCTCAGCCGCAGCGTGTGGAGAGCGGCTGTGAGCATGACGGTGGATTGAGTTCTGGAGGTTTCCGGCTGCTGGGGCTGGGTACCCTGGGGCCGGGAGGGGCCTCACCCATCCCCCTCCAGGGTGCCCCGAGTGAAACAGCCTGGCTAGGTCTGGAGGCATGGCTATGGCAGTGTCGTTTAATGTTCTTTCCTTATTTATGATTTTTGGATTCATGTGAAGAAAGTAAAATTGGTCTCTGACTGTCTCCTCTTTTATCTTTAAATTTAAGTTGAGGTTTTTTTCCATATTCTTGGACAATATTTGTGACATGGGAATTAAACATTTCCAACACACCTTTTTTTTTTCTTTTTAAATTTTATTGAATCACCATGTGGAGGGTTACATAGTTCTCAGGATTATGTCAGTTATACAATACTCAAACACCCTTCCCTTCACCAGTGCCCATCTTCCATCACCAACCCCCCCAGTATACCTGCCGCCCCCTCCCACCTCCCCAGTCCCCACCCTTGTACGTGATAAGTTTCACTTCGTTTACGCTTTATCTCGATTACATTCCATGTTTCAACACACAACTCACTACCGTTGTTGGGGTTTCCCCCCAAAAAGAAAAAGACAGTCCTATTGCCAAGGAGGCATTTGATAGTTCTCCATTGCTAAGAATATAGAGATATTAAGTCCCTGCTGTTTGTTACATAACTTTTCTTTTTCCCCCTTGCCCTGCGCCACCGAGTTCACGCCTGTTTAGTAATCGCCACGCTGTCTGACAAAGGGAAAAAAACCGAAAAGGATGGTTATTTCCCGTCATCAGCAGGCGTGGGGCTCTGGCTTAGTTGATAGTCTAGTAGAGTGTCTGCAAGCAGTTTCTGGAACCAAAGGTCTTGCGCTGGTATCGGCTCCGGCTCGAGATTCCACCAGCGTCCCACTGTTCCATGTACATAATTTTTCCTCTTATATCCCATTCCCACGCCACCAGGTCTGTTTGCTTAATGGACATCACACTATGGTTGACGCCATGCCGCGTTTCTTCCCGAGAAAGAAGAATATTTCTTCTCAGCCGGCGTGGGGATTATAGCTTAGTTCAGTCTAGAGAGATGGCTACCACTTTGATTGCCTTCAATATTTCAGCAAAAGACTTACTATTCTTGTTAGGATCTCCCACAAAAGTCCGACCCATTAAAAAGGAACCATTACATATTGCTGATGCTAAGATGACATTAGGTCGTGCGTCCGCGGCTGCGGCCGCTCGGTTTTGGGTTTCTGTATAAAGTCCAGGGAAAGTACAACCAGAAATAACAACACTACAAACTTTTACCCTTTTATGGTGCTCATAAGATAGAGAAACCTAGAGAGAGGCTTGGCATCTCCATTTTGCGCTCAGAAAGCCGTGGACCCTGCGCTGTGCTCGGGAGGAAGGGGTGGAGAGAGAGAGGTTAAAAGAATTGGGGGATGCCCGGTTTCCACTGTCTCAGCCCGCCATGGGTTCTCCGATCCCGTGCCGGAATTAGTTCAGTGGGCTGCTTGGAGTCCAAGGTCGCTCCCTTGGGCTCTTCCATCATGCTCGCTCTGCAGCAGGGTCCAAAGGAACGCACAGGTGGGGGAGGTGGGTTTAAGTATCTATCTGCGGTGGGCAGGGGTCACCGCCCCCGCCCCCTGGGGTCTCCCGCAAGCGCGCGTCCTGTTTCAGCTGGCTCGGCGTCTCCATTTTGCGCTCAGAAAGCCGTGGACCCTGCGCTGTGCTCGGGAGGAAGGGGTTGAGAGAGAGAGGTTAAAAGAATTGGGGGATGCCCAAAGGCTCAACACATCTTTTTAAATGGCAACATCTGGCCTCGTATCCTTTTAAAAAGTGCGGTATTCAGGAGGTTGGCTCCATGGCTTGGAAGCTAGCCTCACTCGCTGGGGGAAAGTCATCCCAGATAGAGAAGGGAACACCAAGTAAAATGTGATTGGAAATCCCGAGCGGGGAAGGAGATGTACGATGAACGTAGACTAGGGACTGAACATGATGGCCACTCAATACCCCTATTGCAAACCACAACACCCAAAAGGAGAGAGAGAGAACAAATTGGAATGCTCTGCCACAGAGGCGGAGTGGGGTGGGGGGATGGCATAGGGGGGTGGGAGGGATACTGGGTTCATAAGTGGTGGAGAATGGACACTGGTGGAGGGATGGGCTCTCGAACGTTGCATGAGGGAAAAACAAGCACGAAAATATGTGAATCTGTAACTGTACCCTCATGGTGACTCACCAATTAAAAAATAAATAAATTATTTTAAAAAAGTATGGTATTATTTTTATAATTAGAAATCTTTCCTAAAAGTGAGGCCAAAAAAAAGGTTTATTTTATTTTTTTCCTTTAAAATTTTATTTTACATATTTCTGAATGTGTTTTTCTCTCAAACCCTTTCTAATAAAGTTGTACAGACCTAGGCCCAGAGCCTAGGTACAGTGGGTAGAGCAGTTGCCTTGCACGTGGCTGACTGGGGTTTGATCCACACATCCCATGTGGTCCCTCAAGTGCCACCAGAAGGGATTCTGAGTGCAGAGTCAGGAATAACCCTTGAGTACTTTCATGTGTGCCCGCTTCACCACCCCCACAAAAGTGGTAAATTGTAGAGACTAAATCACTTGTAAACCTTTGTTTTTTAATGATGAACTCTTTCAAAGTTACTAGTTTTCTATAATTGTAAATAATAAGTTTGTTTATAAGAAACATTTTCTTCCCATTGAAGTATGACGACTTAAGTTTCCGGCCTTTGGCTTTAGTTTTCCATATTAGCACACTAATTTTGGAAATTCTGTCCAAACATTGCAGTACTATAATTCCACATATTAGAGAAGTAATTTTCTTTGCTCAAGCAGTTATGAACTTGGTTCATGTGATAATATAGTTTGGGGAAAATGTCAGGGCAAAATTAAATGTTAATGGACACACACACCCGTATACTCAATCATGCACACACGTTATTTACTAAGATTTAAAACCACTGGTAACACAAGGTATTCATTATTTCAAATTACAAAACACAAAACATGTCGCCCAACTAGCAGGATTTCCCCTTCCTGGGACCCTTGGGAAAGTTGATTCAGGCCACCATCACCACCAGCAACCTGTAACATGGGGCAGAGATGATTATCTTCAACCTTGGCTTCTCCCAGAGCAGATAATGAGGCTGCACTTTGGTCTGATGAAAGGTTCCACGCATTTAGCTCCTACTGGTAACTGAGATGCTTGAGGAGAGACACAGATGAGGCAGCAATTCTGAGACAGAGAAAAGGGTGTTCCCTCAGATATTAACAGATGGAAGTCACTGCAAGCTAATCTCTTCCCTTACCCCTCGCCCCCAGAATATTTTATTTTATTTTATTTTATTTTGCTTTTTGGGTCACACCTGGCTATGCACAGGGGTTACTCCTGGCTCTACACTCAGGAATTACTCCTGGTGGTGCTCAGGGGACCATATGGGATGCTGGGATTCGAACCCGGGTCGGCTGCGTGCAAGGCAAATGCCCTACCCACTGTGCTATCGCTCCAGCCCCCGCCCCCAGAATATTGAATGAATGTATTTTTTTTAAAAAAAATGCTGTTTTTATTCATCTTAAATAGAATTTATAAAGCCAAAGAGTTAAGAGAGGGATGAAGGCACTTGCCGGTTGGCACCCTCAGGATGGCCCCTGAGCACTGAATCAGAAGTAAACCCTGAGCACAGCTGGGTGTGGTGTGACCCCAGACAAACAAACAAACAAATAAATAAAAATGACATTGATGATCACAAAAACCTCACAAAGTACATTAGAACTGACTGGGAGATTTGACTAAGTTTTCCTTTGTGCTTCAATCTGATTTGTCTAGGCAGATGCTAAGTTCTCACTCTCTCACCCAGTTCTACCAACCATTTTATTTTCAGTTGAGGCATCCTGACTTACAACAGGACTGACAAGTGTTTTAGGCATACAGTGTCCTTGCACTTGAGCGCCCGTATCCCTTCATTCCTGCCCCAGATCCCTTTTCATCTCCCCACACCCCCTACCACCTCCACTTCAGCAGACTAAATTCTATAGGCAGAATCTCAGGGTTTCTTTTCAATGGCCATTGTCCCTTATCTCACTTTAGTTTGTTTCTTTATATTCCACCTGTGTGTGAGATTGTTCAATATATATTCTTCAACAAATTGCTTTAAAAATTGATTTTTTTTTTAATTGTGGCAGAACCAGGAATCAAACTCTGGGTTTCCTACATGCAGGCAAACTCTCCCTGCTGAGCCCTATCCTTGGCCCTCCAGCACAGTTTTGGGCTACAATGTCAACCTCTTCCAGTGTCTGAAAATCCTGTATCAAGTCAGCAGCAAGTGCTCATTAGTTCGAAAATGAATTGCACTGTCTAAGTCTTCTTCACTCTCTAAACTCTATTCGTGTAAACAATCAGGTTGATGTAGGCAGGTAGGTAGGGAAAGGCCCTTGGCAATGAAATTGAGTCTCTGGGAAGGAGAATCCTGAGACTGACCTACCCTGTGGATACAGAAAACAGACCTGATAAGACCTTCAGCAGACCCTGAGGAGGTTGGACCCCTCCCCATGAAGTTCCTCGAATTCCCTCGACCTCTCCCTTAATCTGATTAAAATGTGATCCAGCCTAAAGAAGACCATCACCACTCCCAACCTCCCTGGTAACCTCCTTAGCAGCGAACTTTTACCTGGAAAGAAGCCCCACGTGGGGGCAAGTTGAAGAAACCCTATAAAAGACACCATGAACAAAGGAAGCGCGCGCATATGCTGCCTGAGCCCATGTGCTGCTTGCGCCCACCACGTGGCCGAGCACACGTGTCGCCCGCATCTCCCCCCTTGAGATGTGTACTTTTCATGCTTTCGTGTCCAGTGCTAGGATGTGTGTAGAGCTCTCTCCATCCTCTGAGGAGCCGGAGTTTTTTCTTGAGCGGGTTACTCCTGCTGTTTTTTTCTTTTCCGTTTATCCCTTCCTCCTTCCCTAAAAGCCCTCTAAGATAAAATCTGTTACTTCACTGCTTGTCTACTCCTGAAATTCTTTTCCAGGAGTGAGACAAGAACCCAGTAACCCTGGATCCCGGGTGTTAGAGGCTGTTGGAGAGAAAGTGACTGTCTTTCTCCTCCCCGCTTCACGTAAGTCACCCATGGGGCCCACCAACATCAAGGTGAATCAGAGTTAGAAGCAAGATGGACCTTAGCCACATGCCAGTATATCAGTTAGGATAATATGGGTGACGGCCACCCAAAACAAACCCCAAACACAGAGATTAGCAGATGCAGGTGGGAACTGCCCCAGAAGGCCACCAGCCTTTCATTATCTTTCATGCCTTTGGGTGTTAACTTCACCTGCATTTTGTTTTGTTTTGGATTTATTTTTTTTGGGGGGGGGCACACCTGACAGTGTTCAGGGCTTACTCCTTGCTGTGCACTCAGGGATCACTCCTGGTGGGAATTGTGGGACCATATTGGGTGCTGGGGATGGAAAGAACCTGGTCGACTTCATGCAAAGCAAGTGCCCCCCCACTCACTCTGCTTTCTGGCCCTTTACCTGATTCTTGAAACTGAGCTGTTGCCACGTCACATCTCAGCCTCCAGGAAGAGTGAAAACAGGCCCAGATGAGAGGGTGTGCATTGTTCCTATAAAACTGTGATGCCAAAGTTGGGGGTATAATTCCTAACTACCTCCCTTTACCAGGGCATCATCATAATAATCCACTCACTTAAAAGGAGACTGGGAATAACAGTCTTTGTGTTGATAACCACTTGCTCTGTTCATTTAATAACATAAAGAAGGAAGGGAAGAAGCGACTGGCAGTGGGTTCCCATTTCTGGCACAGAGAAATTGCTGACTTAGAAGAAGCAGGCTTTGCAACCATTGGAACCAGTTCTGGTAGCTTCATGTATCCCTGAGGATAACACGTGGTTGCAGCTGACTCAGACTCCAAGGCAAAATGTCAAAGAGGGCCAGTTTGGTCCTTGGCACTCAGCTCGGCTCCCTTCTGAACCCCACTCTGCCCGGATTGTCTCTTCTTCCTCATTGTCCCCTGTGGCAGGTGGAAGAGAGCTTGCAACTCCCAAGGGTTCATTGAACTGAAGTCTGCGAATGTGACTCTATTTGGTAAAAGGTTCTTTGCAGATGTTAATGAGACTTGTTTCTTGGGTTTTGTTTTTATGTCACAAGCTGTTGTGTCCAGGCTTACTCTACATTCTGTGCTCAGGGATCACTCCTAGTGGGATTTAAGGGACCATATGGCATGCTGGGGATCAACCCCAAGTCATCTGTGTGCAAGATGAGTGCCTTAGACCTTTGTACTATCTCTTGGCCCCATTAGTAATGATTTTGAAATGAGTCATCCCAGATTATCTGGATATATCCTAAATCAAACGACAAGTGTCTTAGTAAATGAGAAGACCCAGAGAGGAGATGTGAGGATGGAAGTTGAGATTGGAAGAAGGCTGCTGTAGGGGGAGGAGCCAGAGTGCAGGAAGGAAGATACTTATTTGCCTTGTATGTAGCCAACCCTGGTTTGATCCCTGGAACTGACCCCCGAGCACCACTAGGGGTCACTCATGAGTAGTGATCCTGAAAAAGACCTTGAGCACTGCAGAAATTGGACAACGACCCCTTCCCTAAATGCTGAGAATTTTTAGATACACTTAGAGCTTAGGAGAGTGTGTAAAGCATTCTCTCTCAGAAGCTTCAGGAGGACTTAACCTGCAGAAACCTTGGTTGCTCATTTCTGTTGCTAGTAACCACCAAGCTTGTGTTGACTTCTTGTGGCAGGCTCGAGAAAATAATATGCATGGGTGGAGAGTTCATTCTCTGTCTAAAACTCCTCCACATATATAAAGAAACAAACCAATGAAAACAAGTCCTAAGATTTTGCCTACAGAATTAGGGGCAGCTGTATGTTCATAGTTGCCTTATTTACAATGGCTAAGATCTAGAAGTAATCCACGTATTCAACAGCAGATGGCTGGACAATGGAAACGTTACTGGTGCCCGCTTGAGCAAATCAATGAGCAACAGGATGACAGTGATACCACGATACCACAATTCAGAGGCATGCCACTTCTAATGTTGTCAATATTATGTCAAAATTGGAACCTCAAAATTTGTGATTCGGGCTGGAGCGATAGCACAGCAGGTAAGGCGTTTGCCTTGCATGCAGCTGACCCAGGTTCGATTTCCAGCATCCCATATGGTCCCTTGAGCACCACCAGTAGTAATTCCTGAGTGAAGAGCCAGGAGTAACCCCTGTGCATTACCGGGTGTGAACCCAAAAAAGAAAATATGAAATCGTGATTCATATTTTTCAATGGTTGTACTAAAAACAAAGAAGGGGAAGAGATAGAGACAGACAGACAGACACACACACAGAGAAAGAGAGAGAGAGAGAGAGAGAGAGAGAGAGAGAGAGAGAGAGAGAGAGAGAGAATATTTCTTGGGAGAAAGAGAACAGGCACTGAAAAAAAATTTGGAACCAGATAAATTAATCAAGGAACATTATTATATGCTAGATTTAGCATTGAGAAGTTACCTTCTTAGAAGAGGCAACACTAATTTATAGATTTCAAAATATTCATGCAAGTTCCATGCTGGATCCCACCATTCACTGGCTCCCCTAACTACAGTATCCTACACTATGGGGTCCATGAAGTTGGTCTGTGGGAGGCTGCATCTCCCCCAGTGGCTTGGAATGACCCAGCTTAGCAAAAGTCAGCTTTGAAACGCAGCTTTCCCTGGGAAGTGGTAAGATTTAACAGTTCACTGGAAAAACTGGCTTTCAAGCAGAGTTCAAACCACCCTGAGACTTCAGGGGCTCTGGCAGCAACAGAATGCAATCAGGATGATTCCTAGGGTACTCAGACTGGATTAAAATGTAAGGGGCCACCAAGAGGGTAGCTTTCCTGTCCATCTTATTTTATTTATTGGTTGAATAACATTTGCATCTTTTGTGGGAAAGGCTGGAAAGGAAAATTCCTAACTTTGTGTGAGAACCACTTAAACCAATTTCAAAGTGATCAAAAGGAAGTGATAGAGGCCTTTCATGGTCTGACTTCTTCCAATAAAATAGTTCACGACAATTAGTAGAATGACTCTTGTCAATGGTTTATGAAGATATTTCCTGGTAACCCAGAATTATTGGGTGATTTGTGGTGTGTGTGTGTGTGTGTGTGTGTGTGTGTGTGTTCTGAAAGGAATCCATAACACAATCTCCAGTCCTTTCAAATTGGCTTTCTTTGAATTATTTTTAATTGAATTATTTGCCTTTGCAAAGGTCATTGCATCAACATGGGTCATTAAAGTCTAGTCCACTATAACTGGGGTTCTCCATTTTATGAATATATTTATTGAGCAAAAAGCAAGCTTTACCAACAGAGATGTCATGCCCAAGAGGTTATAAGTTTGAGTCTTAATAGTTACAGTTTAGTTTATGAAGCATGGATGAGGTAGTTTTTAAACTTTTTTTTAAAAAAAAGTATATTGAAATAAATTTCATTTTATATCTGGATCTCATTATGGTAATAATCATGCCTTACCTGTCTTTAATAAAACTTTTAAAGAAATTCTGTGCTCAACTCCCATTTGACCCAGCAATACCACTGCTGGGAATATATCCCAGAGAGGCAAAAAAGTATAATCGAAACAACATCTGCACATGTATGTTCATCGCAGCACTGTTTACAATAGCCAGAATCTGGAAAAAACCCGAATGCCCTAGAAGAACGGATGACTGGTTGAGGAAATTTTGGTACATCTATACAATGGAATACTATGCAGCTGTTAGAAAAAAGGAGGTCATGAATTTTGTATTTAAGTGGATCGGCATGAAAAGTTTCATGCTAAGTGAAATGAGTCAGAAAGAGAGAGACAGACATAGAAAGATTGCACTCATCTATGCATATAGAATAACAGAGTGGGAGCCTAACACCCAAGAATTGTAGAAATAAGTACCAGGAGGTTGACTCCATGGTTTGGAGGCTGACCTCACATTCTGGGGAAAGGGCAACTCAGAGAAGGGATCACCAACTATAATGTAGTCGAAGGCCATGTGGGGGAAGGGAGTTGCGGGCTGAATGAGGGCTAGAGACTGAGCACAGTGGCCACTCAACACCTTTATTGCAAACCACAACAGCTAATTAGAGAGAGAGAACAGAAGGGAATGCCCTGCCACAGTGGCAGGGTGGGGTGGGGGAAGATGGGATTGGGGAGGGTGGGAGGGATGCTGGATTTACTGGTGGTGGAGACTGGGCACTGGTGAAGGGATGGGTTCCCGAACTTTGTATGAGGGAAGCATAAGCACAAAAGTGTATAAATCTGTAACTGTACCCTCACGGTGGTTCACTATTTAAAAATAAATAAATTAAAAAAAAAGAAATTCTGTGCTCAAATATTTTAGAGTTTATATGAAATAGGTAGGCCTATTATGTAAATTTCCCCCCAACAATTTATGTAAACACTGTGCTTTGCAAAGTTCATCATAATTTGTTTTAGGCATTCAATATTCCAACACAAATTCCACCACCATTATCACCTTCCCTCTACCATTGTTTCTAGTTTTCCCAACCACCCTGCCCCCATAGCAGGTTCACAATAATTTATTTTATACTGCATTTTAATCAATAAATTGCCAATAGAATGATAAAAACAATTTCCTTAGAAGAAAATTAGTATTAATTGTATCTCACCATGGAAGCATGGAGTCCTTATTCGACGGAGTAATAAAATGTTGCTACAGGTTAAGCCTTCTATATTACTATTTAATTAGTTGAGATTAGTTGCCTTCTATGTTACATCCCATCCAATTTGGAGTGCTAGTACTAGATTATCAGTGTTGTAGAGTTTTGAGATGTGGCACGGCTTCAAAGGTCCAGGAATTTCATAATTTTTAACTGGGTGGTACAGCTGAAGTGAAAGTTTTAACTGGATGCCACTCTGAGGTGTTGATGTGACTACCAGGAGTCCTGGAAGGAGTCATTGTTTTATTATGATTGGTTACTAGAAACTTGGTCTTCTTAGGTAGTAGCAAAGTACATGTTTAATTAAAACATTTTTTTAAAATTTTGTTTTCATTTTTATACCACACTTGGCAATGCTTACGCATCATTTCTGGTTCTGCACTCAGAGTTTTACTCCTTATGGTGCCTGGGAACCACATGGGATGTCAGGGATTGAACATGCAAGGCAAGTACAACAGTTCCTTTTGTACTATTGCTCTGGCCCCATAAGTTTATTTGTTTATTTATTACTTTTGGGGTCACACCCAGCAATGCACAGGGGTTACTCATGGCTCATGCACTCAGGAATTACTCCTGGCAGTGCTCGGGGGACCATATGGGGTGCTGGGAATCCAACCCAGGTTGGCCGCATGCAAGGCAAAAGCCCTACCTGCTGTGCTATCGCTCCAGCCCCATAAGTTTAATTTTTGAGGTTGATTGTCTAGGAAGGTTTAAGGCCAATGAATTATGGTATATTTGCTTAAAGTGGGTTTATACTGTTAAATATATTGAATAGAGGCCAATGATAAAGAATTAAGAGAATGCTGAACAAGAAGTGAGTTATTTTTTCAAGCAGACTTTACTCCAGAATGCTGGCGGGAGGGGATCTAGGATCTAGAGGTAGCTCTCAGATGTCAGCCTGCATTCCTAAACCAGGTGGCTTCCAGAGCTCACCTGGAAGACTCTTTAAGACCACTGCTCCACCCCCACCCTATCCTCTTCCATCCGGCTTTCAAACTCTCTGGAGTGTCTCGAATCAGCAAATCTCTACCTGTGACCCACTGGTAAGAAGATCCTAAGAAAAGTAGTTCCAAAGGGACTAATAGTGATGTTGGAGTTGATAAAATGAACAAATTATTATAAATTATCATGCATGAATGTCATGAAATATTATACAGAAATTTTACAAAAATAGGAAGCTTTATCTACACGTTAGAATGAAAAGACTCTCAAGACATATTAAGTGAGAGAGAAATATTGCTATTTATGAAGTTGCATATGATCCCATTATAAAAACCAGATAAAATATAAGAATTGGCAGATAGAAATAAATTTTTGTAAATGCAGAGAAAGCCATTTGGAAGGTCATAGTTACAATTACTTCTCAAGCAGAATCATGGCTTTTGAGAAGAATTTGCCTTATTTCTCCTTTTGGCTTTTGGTCCACACCTGGTTGTGCTGAGGATTTCCTGCTGGTGATTTGGGGTAACATATGGTGTGCTGGAGATCAGACTCAGGTCAGCCGCATGCAAGGCAAATGCCATACTCTCTATTCTACCCTTCTGGTCCAGTACTTGCTCTTTTTGCTTTATATCATTCTTTGTAGTTTGACTTTTTTTCTTTTTACAAAAATTGATTCATGTAGTGTTCACACAATTGAAGTGTGAACTAAATTTATATTTTTATAAACATGTATATGCATATATGTGCATGTGTCTCTATCAACCAGGATCTTTATTTCTATCTTCATTCATTGTTATGTGCCAGATGTTAAGAAAACAATGAGAAAATCAGATAAAGTTCCCTTCTTTAAAACCTTTAATGAGTTCCCACTACTGATTTGTTAAGTCATTGTTTTTGAGATGGCCTTCTCTTACCTGTTCATTTGGGGGAGGGTTTAGCCATATCCAGTTGTGCTCAGGGCTACTCCTGGCTCTGTGCTCAAGGATTCTCCTGATGGTGCTCAGGTGCTGAGATCAAATCAGAGTTGGCCACATGCAGTGATAGGACAAGGGATAAGGCATTTACCACTTGTCCTATCTCTCTGGCCCCATCTACTAATTTTCACAACCTATCCATTTATTTTATCCTGACTCATTTCTTCCTCCTATCTCATCTCCTATCTCATATTATGACAAGTGACAAGTGGCAAGTGATACAAGAGGTCTCATCTCCCACATAAAATAGGTTTCTGCCAACATAGGTTCTCTGCAAAATGCTGGGACCTAAGGAATAAGCCCAAACGTTAAGTCTTGTACCGATATGAAGGTGGCTGTAGATTTTCTCCTTAGGACCCAACTGTCTAGTCAATAGTGTCAAACATCTGACAATTGACATTTCTTTTCACAGACAAGAAAAGCAAGTTTTGAAAATGGGGACGTCACAACAGAAACTACAGAAATTCAAAGGATCATCAGAGATTACTTTGAGAATCTTTATGCCATGGAACAAGAAAACCTTGAGGAAATGGATAAATTCCTGGATTCCTATGCCCTCCCAAAACTGAATCAAGAGGATCTGGGTTACCTAATAGACATACCACCATCAGGGAAATTGAAACAATAATAAAAAGTCTTCCCAAAAACCAGAGTCTTGGCCCGGATGGATTCACTAGTGAATTATTGCAAATCTTTAAAGAGGACATATTCCCAGTCCATTTCAAGCTTCTCCAGGAAATTGAAGAATCAGAAACACTTTCAAACAGTTTCTATGAAGTAAATATCACCCGATACCAAAAGCAGACAGAGATAACACAAAGAAAAAGAATTACAGGCCAATATCCCTGATAAGCACAGACACAGAGATCCTTAACAAAATCCTAGCAAACAGAATCCAACGACTTATCAAAAAAGATCATACATGATGACCAAGTAGGATTCATCCCGGGGATGCAAGGATGGTTTTACATTTGCAAGTTAATCAACATAATCCATCATATCAGTAAAAGAAAAGATAAAAACCATATGATCATATCAATAGACTTAGAGAAAGCATCTGACAAGATCCAGCACCTGCTTATGATGAAAACCTTGGCAAAATGGGCATTGAAGGAACTTTCCTCAATAGAGTCAAAGCCATCTACCACAAGCCCATGGCAAGCATCATTCTCAATGGGGAGAAACTAAAAGCCTTCCCTCTAACATTGGGGACAAGACAAGGTTGCTCACTCATGCCACTCATATTCAATATAGTACTGGCAGTTCTTGCCATAGCAGTTAGGCAAGAAAAACATATCAAGGGCATAAAGATAGAAAAGGAAGAGGTCAAGCTAATGCTATTTGCGGACAATATGATACTAAGAAAATTCTAAAGACTATACGAAAAAGCTCCTAAAGACACTATGAAAAAGCTCCTAGGAACAATAGGTTTTCATAGTAGTGGCAGGCTACAAAATCAACACCCAAAAGTCCATGACTTTTCTATATACAAATAATGAAAGAGAAGAAAGTGATATTTTTTTAAAAATTCCATTCAAAATAGTGCCTCAGAAAATCAAGTACTTCAGAATCAGCTTAACTAAAAAGGTGAAGAGCATTTACAAAGAAAATTATAAAACACTACTTCAAGAAATAAAAGAGGACACTAGGAAATGGAGACACATCCCCTGCTCATGAATAGGGAGGATTAACATTGTCAAAATGGCAATACTCCCCAAAGCACTACTATACAGATCTATTGCAGTCCCTATCAGGATACCCATGACATTTTTCAAAGAAACAGACAAAACACTCCTGAAATTCATATGGAACAATAACCCCCCATGAATAGCTAAAGCATTCCTTGGGAAAAAGAAGATGGGTGGCATCACCTTTCCCAACTTTAAACTGTACTACAAAGCAGTAGTAATTAAAACAGCATGGTCTTGGACTAGAAACATACCTGTAGACCAATGGAACAGAGTTGAATATTCTGTCACAGACTCTCAAATATATGATCACTTAATCTTTGATAAAGGAGCAAGAAATGTGTAGTGGAACAAGGAAAGCCTCTTCAACAAGTGGTGCTGGAAAAACTGGACAGCTATCTGCAAAAAAATAAACACTGGCCTCTGTCTAATGCCAGGCACAAAAGTCAGATCAAAGTGGATTAAAGACCTCAACATCAGACCTGAATCCATAGGGTACATTGAGGGAAATGTACAACCTTCCATGACATTGAAGCTAAAAGCATCTTAAAGGATGAAACACCACTGACCAAGCAAGTGGAAACAAACAGAAACAAATGGGATTACATTAAACTAAAGAGCTTCTACATCCCAAAAGAAACAGTGACCAAAATACAGAGAGGGGCCATGGAATGGGAAAAAATGTTTACCCAATACCCATCTGATAAAGGGTTAATACCCAGGATATGCAAGACACTAATAGAATTGTACAAGAAAAAAAACCTCCAACCCCATCAAAATGGGGAGAAGAAACGAACAGAAGCTTCCTCAATAAAGAAATTCAAATGATCAAAAGGCACATAAAAATGGTCTACATTGATCATCTTCAGGGAGATATAAATCAAAACAACAATGAGATATCATCTCATACCACAGAGATTGGCACACATCAAAAAGTACAAGAACAATTAGTGCTGGCTCAGATGTGGGGAGAAAGGGACTCTCATTGTTTGTGGGGCTGCTGACTTGTCCAGCCTTTTTGGGAAAAAGTATGGGCATTCCTTCAAAAACTAGAAGTTGAGCTTCCATATGACCTAGCAATACCACTTCTGGAATATATCCTGAGGGTGAAAAAAAGCTCAGTAGAAGTGACACGTGTACCTGTATGTTCATTGCAGCGCTGCTCACAATAGCCAGAATCTGGAAACAACACGAATGCCTGAGAACAGACAACTGGTTAAAGAATCTTTGGTACATCTACACAATGGAATACTATGTAGCTGTTAGGAAAGATGAAGTCATGAAATTTGCTTGTAAGTGGATCGTCATGGAGAGTATCATGCTAAGTGAAATGAGTCAGAAGGAGAAGGAAAGATAATAGAATGACTGCACTCATTTGTGGAATATAAAATATTATAATATGAGACTAACACCCAAGGACAGTTGAAACAGGGCTGGGAATATTGATCCATGATTGGAAGCCTGCCCTATGAGCTGGGGGAGAAGGCAGCTGGTATAAAGAAGGGATCACTAAGTCAATGATGGTTGGAGGGATCGCTTGGGATGGGAGATGAGTGCAGAAAGTAAATAAAGGACCAAACATGATGGCTTCTCATTATCTGTACTGCAAAGCATAATGGCCATACGTAGAAAGAGAGTAAGAGGGAAATTACCTGCCATAGAGGTAGGCAGAAGGGTGGGATGGGGAGTGGGGAAGGATTCTGGGGACACTGATGGTGGAAAATGTGCATTGGTGGAGGGATGGACGTTCTATTACTGTATGATTGAAACTCAAACATGAAAGCTTTGTAAGAGTAACTCACAGTGATTCAAAAAGAAAGAAAAAGTAAAGCAAGTTTCTCTGATAGTCAGACCATTTCCCAACAGCGTGACGTATGTGTATTGAAACAGCCCCCACTTCCCGTCAATCCTGATGTTAGATGCTGCTGATGTCTGCTTTGCCTGGTCTGTTTTGATAGTCAGCCTTGATAAAGCTGAGATCCGGTATACTCACGGGAGATACAGGATATTATATACAAAGACTTGGATTTGCCTTCTATTCCCTTGTTGTAGAAATTTTTTTTTTAATTTTCTAAATGGAATCACTGTGAGTGGAACTCTTACAAAGCTGTTCACGATTAGGTTTCAGTCATATAATGTTTCAACACCCATCCCTCCACCAGCACATATTTCCCAGCACTGGTGTCCCCAATTTCCCTTCCCACCCTAGCCGACCTCTATAATAGACTCTCTCTCTCTCTCTCTCTCGCTCTCTCTCGCATTCCTCTCTCTCTCTCTCCATTTCTCTCTCCTCTTTTGGGCATTGTGGTTTGCAATACAGATACTGAAAGGTTGTCATATATATCTTTTTACCTACTTTTATCACTCAGTTCTTGTCCAGTGTGGTCATTTCCAACTATTATTGTCATACTGGTCCCTTCTCTATCTTGCCTACTGTCCACCCCCCACACACTTGTGGTAGATTCCAACCATTGACCAGTCCTCCTAGCCCTTGTTTTCCCTTGCCTTGGATATTAGTCTTTTACTGTCTATTTTTTATATAGCACAAATGAGTGCAGTCATTCTATAGCTGTCCATTGAAGAATTTTTAAAGTGCTCATTTTCTATCTATAGAAATAATTTGAGATCAGAGCTAGTACTTCGAGATCAGAAAGGAAAGGATTTGTTTTCCAATAAGAACAGAGTGGAAGCCTTCACCTTTCCTCTGAAAATTGAGAGTTTAGTGTACATGCCTTTTTGGGTTGTCAAGGGTTACGATGGCCCCAGTGATGTCAGTATTCTTATATATCATATAAGAATATAGTCCCTTATATAGTCTCTTCCCACACCAAGTAAGGCTGCTTATGCAGCCACTAGGGTACATAATAGTGAGAAAATTCCGGTGCTAATAGAGAAAGCACTGCAGCTTTCATCCAGTTCTTTCATATCACTTGCTCTGGGGCAAGCAGATGCTATTTCTAAAGACACTATAGCTGCCTTATAGAGGCTATTGCATAAGGTTTCTCACCAATGATCAGAACCATCTTGCCAGCTACTTGAGTGCGCCATATTGGGAGTGAATCTTCAAACTCTATTCAAACTCAAATTACTCCACTCAAACTCCACTCAAATGACTGCAGCTTTTGCTAACTCTGGGATTATAATCAATGGTCGAAGGGCCAAGGAGAAAGTACAGGAGGTCAGGCTCTTGCCTTGGATGCAAGGTTTAAATCCCTGGCATCGCATGTGGTCCCTCAAGCACCACCAGGAGTCATTCATGAGTACAGAGGCAGGAACAGGCTCTGAGCATCCCAGGTGTGACAAACCCTCGCTCCCCCAACCCCAAAAAAGGTGGTAGCAATTTTGGAGGCAGGAAAGGTTGAAGCTGAAAGAACTCACAGCAAAATGTCTTAGAAAGAGCGGGAGGTATCTTGACTAAGTATTTTCAGAAGGCAGTATCTTTAAAGGAGGCTCCCAGAGAGGACTGAGAAGGAAGGGAGAAGGAAGGAAGAATACAGGAGGAAAGAGGCTCCTTGTCCCACGGTGACAGTTTGTCCAGATCCTGTGAGTGTGGTAAGTAAAACATGCATCCCGTGAGCTGCGTGACCTATGGAGGTCCTTAAGAAACTTGACCTGGTTTGTTTCACCAGTTTATATTAAAATGCAGCTGGACAGAGATAAAACAAAGGAAGCATTGTTAAGCCAAAGATGCATGGACTCTCAGGTTTTAAAAATTGCTTCTTCTTATGGAAAAAAATGGCAAAAGGAAGATATGATTTTGAGGCAAAACCCTCAAACCTATGGTAGTAAATCACAATTTATTGCACATCAATATCTGTTCCTGTATCCCCAACCCCACCCCAGTGAATTTCTCTCCTGTCCTTCACTCCCCCAGCTCTCTCTCCTCACTCCCAAACTTTGGTCTGTTTTTCCTTCAATATGCTCACGGGTGTTCTCTCTTCTCATTCAATCATCCTCTTTGTATTTAGATCAAATACAAAAAGAAAGAGCATATGGAAAGGCCAACTTTCCAAGAGGGCTCATTCCACTTGTGATTAAAATGACTAAAAAGCATTCTTAGTATTATTCAATCACTGTTATTATTCTAATTAACAGGCTTGTTTACATTTTGATTGTCTCTATACTCCATCAGAAAGGTCTGATTCTTGAGAGAGATCTTGCTTCCTTGGTTTTTTACTGGATTCTCAGTACCTAGAATAGTGCACAGCACAATAGCAATAAATGTTGAGTGAATAAGTGAGTGGATTAATGTCTGGTTTAAGAAACTGGATCCAAGTCACGGAGCTATAAAATGACGACAACCTAAACTCTACACCAAGCTCTCAAAGTCTCACCTCAATTATTTGAACATTTCTAATGAAGTCAATGTTATTTCAGATCTCCATACATATTGATACAACCTTTTATAAAAGGTCTTAATAGAAACACACAATATATCCAGAATAAGATGGCAAGCATAAATGTTATTTCAGCAAATTTTTTATTTCATTGAAGTTGTGGCCAAAGCATAAAAAATTGTTAAAAGTTCATTTGGTCTTTTTATTATATAAATTTTCCATAGAATTTTCTTTTCTTTGACCAGACCCAGGTAAGGGTTTGTATTTCATCATTTTCCATTTATGCCTCTTAATAGATTTCACAGAAAGAAATATGACCAAAGAAAAACCCAGCGTACAGAATATGAACATGGAGCGGCCATACGGAGTGAGAGCCGTGAGAGTCACTTCATCTCACTTGGGCAGTAAAATCTCTCTGGCAAGTGCAGTTCTGACTTGAATTCACTGCCACATGGTAGCGGGTGTTCAGCCTGGTGATTATTTTTGTAACTCCATCTGTCTGAGATCTCCAGGGCCTCCGACAGCCTGGAACACTGAGACCATCTCACCTCATGGGGACGAAGCTAAGTTCTTTCATTGTTGGGTTACTTCAGGCCTTCTAGGGGTCCCTCCCAGCTGAGAGTTCTGTTTTGATCTCACCAGGGGCAAAGTCCATTACTCTCTCTAGGACGGCCCTGCTGGCTCACTCAGCAACCTTCAAACATTTCAGCTCCATCTTGAAAGCATTTCTTCAGTCAGAGAGGCAAGAGACGTAAATAGCAAAGGGCTTTGAAAGCTGTGGACAAATTGTGGCCCATTCATCAGTCTTTTCACCAGTCTCAACCCTCTCCCATCAAAACCTCTTCAAAATACACATAGGAGCACGCGCGTGCATGTGCGTGCGCGCGCGCGCGCACACACACACACACACACACTGCATTCCTTTAATAGTGATACTATCGAATTGATATAAAAAACTATGGTTGAGTTTTTTTAATTATTTATTTCTTTATTTAGCTTTTTGGGTCACACCGGTGATGCTCAGGTGTTACTTCTGGCTCTGCACTAAGCAATTTCTCCTGGAGGTGCTCGGCGGACCACATGGGATGCTGAGGATCGAACTTGGGTTAGCCACAATACAAGGCCCTACCCATTGTACTATCACTCCGGCCCCAAGCTTGCTTGGATTTGACTAGGTGACTGAACATCTTCATTTTCTGGGTTTGTTCCTATTTAAAATGTTGTTGTGTATCAGGTGCTCCAGCTTAGAAAGATATGGCTTTCTTTGGAATAGTAGACAAGGAAGTTAGAGAGCCAGGATGGCTAAATTGGGGTGATGGTGACAGTGTTTCCAGTAGATACACTTATGCTTGGTATTTGCCTAAATGCTCAATGCAGCAAAATGCATGCATGAGGCTGAATACTGTCTACACACATGCAGACACTTGGGTCTTTAATTTCTAATACTTGCTGGACTTGGGAGAAATATTTTGGGGGGGGGTTGGAATCACACCCAGCAATGCTCAGCGGTCATTCCTGGCCCTGTGCTCAGGGGGATGAGCCCTAGTGGTGCTCAGAGGATCATGCAGTGGCAGCAATGAAACTGGGGTGGCTGCATGCCTTATTCCCTATACTATTTCTCTAGCCCGTCAACAGCAGTGTTTGAATAGGGGTTTTGACATCAAAACTTTCTCTAAAATTTACTTGAAAGAGAAAGAGAGAGAGAAAAGAAAGAGAGAGAGAGAGAAACAATGTATTTTGTGGATACTACCAGATGTTGATCGTATTTTCTGAAAAGAGAATTTGATGGACTGAAAAGGGTAGGAATCATTCAGAGAAATCCATACCAGTGTATTCTTTCACTGCTCGAAGGTACAGGACCAGACCCCACATCAGACAAACCTCACCTGTGTGTTCCCTGGAGTGAGTTCCCTTGGAGGAACTTTAGGGTAATCCGGTCCCCATCCCAACAAGCCTCGGCAGCTTTCCTGCAGCTTCAGGAGTGAATCTAGTCCCAACCTATAAAAACGCAGATTTTGATAGCCCCAGATTTTTCAAAGATTCACCAGCTACATAAATGAACTTTCCCCCATTTACCCCTAATCTCTTAATCACTGAAAATGATGTAATTGCCATGACCTGATCCTGTGGATAGAATTTTGGCCACAGAATGAAGGTTGTATTTGGGGATGACGAACAATTCCATGGTCTAGAAATCACAGTGTGCATCCTGTTTCTCTGTCAAGATCTATCCTTTCTGTTAACTTGGGCAAATCCCAACCTCTCCAAGACTCCGTATTCTTGTCTTCAAAGTGGAGACAATGTTGATATCAACCACATGGATCAATGAACGGTAACAAGCCCTCACCATGTGTGTTCCAGAAGCAGAGGCAAGTGTGATTCCTGTATACATACTGTGCTAGAGAGACTGTCTGGGGCACATCCAGAGAAATCTCAGGCCCCAGTGCCCAGCACAGTACTAAAAGCATATTGTAGAATTTATGGTTCTCAGTGGGGGGATTTTGTCACCCATGTGGCATTTGGCACTGTATGGATGGAGACAGCTTTACAACACTTATGGCCATTGTGAGTCAACTAGAGTGATTCCAGGGGTTTCTAAACCTCTGGCAATACCGAGGACAGCCACTCCCAATGAAGATGTCTCTAACAGAGAAATCTCCACCCTTAAGCATGCATAGTGCTAAGACTGAGCAAGCTATACTAGTGTCTACTCTGTGCCTAATGCCAGAGAACAGCGCTGAGAGGAGCCGGGTGGAAGGTGTGAAATCTCTTGCCGTAATCACATGGAGTAGAGAAACCAATAAAAAGCCCTTGAAGTGTCTAAACCTGTAGTAGTCAATGTGTGGTCCCTGGCCGACTGGGCCAGCATCCCCCAGGGAGCTTTTTTTTAGGAAAGCTCAGACCCTGCTCCCGGCAGGCAGAATCAGTGGGCCCCGGGGATCCGTGTCTTCCCAAGGCCTCCCCAGGGACTCAGAGCCAGGCTGCAGTAGGAGGAAACTCTGGGCACGCACCAGTCACAAGTCACATTCTCCACGTGCACTTGGGAAAAGCATTCGCCAGAGCCCTGCTGTGAGGTGGGGTCTCCTGGCCCTGTTTTCAGCCCTACTGGCTCCGCTATGCTTCAAGGTGCTCAGGCAACCACTTATTGCAGAAAGCCAGGGCCCTTCTGACATAGACCTCCTTTTGCAGGAGGCGGGCAGAATACCCCCTGTGGGGACCACTGTCACCAGATGGCACACATTCGGTTCTCATTAGGGTTCTGGATGACGAGCTTCTCAGCCCATGAGAGGATGGGTTTACCTCTGAGAAAACGGGCTGACTACGTCTGCTTCCATGGCCCTGACTGTCTTCCTGAGAGTGTTTGGACCTTGTGGTGCTACAGATCACCCAGGTTGTCTTGATGCTGTTGGGTGCCTGCAGGGCTGCACCCAGTGGTACTCAGAGGACTGTGTGGTGCTGAGGATTGAAGCAGGTGGGGGAGGGGGAGCTCAACCCTTGCATGGAAGGCATGTGCCTAAACCTTGTTCAATCTCTCCAGCTCCTGAAATTATATCTTTTTTTTTCTTTTTGGGTCACACCCTGCGATGCACAGGGGTTACTCCTGGTTCTACATTCAGGAATTACTCCTGGTGGTGCTCAGGGGACCATATGGGATGCTGGGATTCGAACCTGGGTCGGCTGCGTGCAAGGCAAACACCCTACCCGCTGTGCTATTGCTCCAGCCCCTGAAATTATATCTTGAGGTTGATAAAGCAAAAACTAAAACCATGAGCATCTCATGATGGATCTGCATAGGGAAGATGTAAAAAGACCATCTCTCTGTTTCTATTTTCTGAATCCTAGAGATACTTTCCAAAGAAATCATGGTTCAGCTTTCCCTTCAGTTCTGGGAGGACCCAATACACTTCCAATAAATGCCTTCCTTCTGCCCCAGAATTGTTTCTCTGGCTTGTTACCAGACAACCTGAGTAAAGTAATTGTGAGGATCAATTGAGTGAGTGTCGATTCTGGGTAAGGCTCTTTTAACTTAGATCTTAGGACCCTCACTTTACAGGCCCCTTCTAAAACCCTGCACTGAGCTCTGGCAATGTGCTCTTATGGTCATATGTTTCATGCCATTGCAAGTGAGAGTCTTCAAGAGCCACTGATTACAGCCACTGCTTCTTCCACGGTCACATTTCCCCTACACTCGGGTGATAATGGAGAGAACACAGGCATTTTCAGAACCCAACAAAGGGGAATTCAAGGTAGGAATTTATTTAGTTTGGGCTTAACGGAATATATATTGTAATTTTAAGATATTGCAAAGTTACTGCTAATTGTTGCAGTATAGGAAAAACCTCAAGTTTTATGCCTCTCCAGTGTTCTCTAGCAAAAATAATGTTCTATGACAAAAAATTAAGTCATATTGCAATTTCTCTATTTAAAATTGTAAGTAATACAACATGAGCTTTACAAAGAACTGATGAGTATGCAACAAAATAAGTCAGAGAAAGTAATGTATATATATCCTAAAATTAATGAAAGTATTAGTTGACTCTTATAAAAGTGCAATGTTGTCAGCTTGTCAGCACTTGAATTTGTGATGATTTTTCTCATTTTTAGGACAAATATGTTCCCATCTAATTCTGTATATTTTTCCTTTAAATTTGGCCCCCCAGATTGTGTAAGGATTAGGCCACAAAAACTAGCTCCCCTTGAGATAAGATGATCCTAGACAAGGGAATCTCTCCGTAGACTTGTGACTGGTGTTACTGTCAATGGTGCATGTTCATCCACACACAGTTTGCGACACTAGGCCAGGCACTCGGTATATACCAAGAACATACAATGAGAAAAAAAAATAAAAATTTTCTGGATAGCACAATTCTGGCAAATACATAGATTTATGGGTACAAATGGGACCTGGTGAACCTGATTTTTGGGTTCTTTTGTTTGTTGGCCATATCCAGCAGGGCTCAGAGACCTCACAGTGCCAGTGATGAAACCTAGAGCTCCCACACGCAAGGCGTGCATTCTAGTCTTTGAACTGTCTCCCTGGCCCCTAAATTTAATTTTATGTTTGGCAAATTTTTATGTGTACATGCACTCACTCATACACAACTCAAGGGAGAGCATCTATGTCTAGGTACTCACTGTTTAATAAGTGGAGTCCAAGGAGCAGAAATGTCTCCATGAAGCTTGTTAGAAGTGCAAGATGAGGGAGGGCCATGTTTGATCTGTTGGGTCTGAGTCAGCATGTTTAAGGAAGAATCTGGGAATCTGTGTATACTGGGTTGATCCGAGCACTGCTCTGGAGGAAAGAAGAAGCTTCCCTGTAGTGGGTACCACTCAGACTCAACCATGGACTTTGGGATTTAAGAAACACTTTCTATCTTCCTTCCTTCCTTCCTTCCTTCCTTCCTTCCTTCCTTCCTTCCTTCCTTCCTTCCTTCCTTCCTTCCTTCCTTCCTTCCTTCCTTCCTTCCTTCCTCCCTCCCTCCCTCCTTTCTCTCTCTCTCTCTCTCTCTTTCTTTCTTTCTTTCTTTCTTTCTTTCTTTCTTTCTTTCTTTCTTTCTTTCTTTCTTTCTTTCTTTCTTTCTTTCTTTCTTTCTTTCTTTCTTCTTATTGAATCTTTCTTTCTTACTGAATCACAGTGAGTTACACAGTTACAAAGTTGTTCATGATTGGGTTTCAGTCATATAATGTTCCAACACTCATCCCTTCACCAATGAATATTTCCCACCACCAATGTCACCATTTCCCCTCCCATCTCTCTGCCTCTAGGCAGTCAGTCCAAACTAAATGGGTGATAAGTGTGGAAAAAAAAAACACACTCAGATTTTTGAGAGCTTGTATGGAGTTTCTAGTAGAAGGAACACAGCTACTCGTAATCCCTCCACCCGAAAACAGTCCATCTCTACTGGGGAAGATCCTTTGTTCTTTTTGGTACACAGTGTCAGGGACAACATGCATGAAGAAGTGAGGGAGGAAGGGGACAGTCGCTTTCTTAGCTGGACAAACCGAATCAACCCTGGAAAGCCAAGGGGGGCATGCCATAGGTGCCTTCATAGCCAAAATATAGCAAGCTTTTCATGATTTTTTTGACATTTTGGGTCACTCCCAGTGATGCTCAGAGGTTACTCCTGGTTCTGCAATCAGGACTTACTCCTGGCGGAGCTTGGGGGACCTTATGGGATGCC
The DNA here is from genome assembly GCF_027595985.1 of Sorex araneus. NCBI lineage: Eukaryota > Metazoa > Chordata > Mammalia > Eulipotyphla > Soricidae > Sorex > Sorex araneus. Next base: position 180,188,977 of record NC_073306.1, on the reverse strand, counting down.
AGGGATTGAACCTGGGTCTATCGCGTGCAAGGCAAACACCCTCCTGTACTATTACTCCAGCCCCCATAGCAGGGTTTTGAAGCCCTAGTATAAGAGGTAAACCTTTTCATTCATAACTGTTTAGAATAATTACGTATTGAAACAATAGTACTGGTGACACGTTCAGTGAAATAATACAATTTGTCTTTATCTTTTTAAAAAATGTGACTTCTATATAGAATAATAGACTAGGAGTCTAACATCCAAGAATAGTAGTAATAAGTACCAGGAGGTTGACTCCATGGCTTGGAGGCTGGTCTCTCACTCTGGGCAACTCAGAGAAGGGAACACCAAGTAAAATGTGGTAGGAGGTCATGCGGGGGAAGGGTGACGCGTGCCGAATGTAGACTAGAGACTGAACACAATGGCCACTCAACACCTTTATTGCAAACCACAACACCTAATCAGAGAGAGAGAACAAAAGGGAATACCCTGCCATAGTGGCAGTGTGGGGTGGGGGGAGACGGGACTGGGGAGGGTGGGAGGGATGCTGGGTTTACTGGTGGTAGAGAATGGGCACTGGTAAAGGGATGGGTTCTCGAACTTTGTATGGGGGAAACATGAGCACAAAAATGTATAAATCTGTAACTGTACCCTCACGGTGATTCACTAATTAAAAATAAAAAAAATAAAAATAATAAAAAAAGTTTTAAAAAATTAAAAAAAATAAAAAATGTGACTTCTAGAACAAAAGACATAAATGACTTTTGTCTGACTTCAGCAAGTATTTGTGACTTGTATTGTATTTGTGTTGGATAGCTTGAAACTTCCGCTTCTGCCTGAGTAGTAAAGAACTTAGATTTCTCTATTGCTCCATCCCGGGCTGAGAGGAAGCCATGGAGTTTCTCTCTATGAAAATTCACAGGGTCAGCCTCTCACTTCAGGTCAGACTTGAGCCTGAGTGAGCCCAGCGCCTTCCTGACACCCTTCACCAGGAAGAGACCAGTTATGTCTGTGGGGCTAAGGAAACGACAGAGCTGTCTCTTTGTGTGTAAGGGACTTTGAACTGGGAACTGGCAGGAGCATCTGTACATTTCAGGGAGTAGGGAGGGAGGAGTGGAAAATGGGGGGTGGACACAGTGTTGGAAATATCTACAGTGCACGCAGCTTTGCAGGGAAAGGCAGACATGTTTTCCATGACCCCTCCAGGGCATCCTCTCCATTTACCTCCTTGAACCCTCCGTGGTTCTGGAAAAGCTTCACTCAGGACGGGTCTTGCAGCACCTGTGGACAAAGCACACACAGGTAGAATAAACCTTGCGTTGCATCTCAGAAAACCAGGCTTATAAATGTTCCTGGTGGCCAGGGGGAACTCAGAGCAAGACATCTTTGTTACACAATTGCCTTTCAAACACACATGCTGGGGTAACATACAATGCAAACCAAGTGGGAAGAATGAGCCGCAGACCAGAGCTGTGGGGCAGATGGAGTTGTTTTGAGGCTTGCCAAGGTCGGCTCCATGGTAAAAATCACTTTCAGCTGCATTCTCCAGCTCAGTTTTTGAGCTCAAGAAGTATGGGGGTGGAAGAGGGGGAGCACGAAGTGATCCCTGAAGGCTGTATTTAAAAAAAAAAACTGAAACAAAGCCTGGTTAAATGGGTTCCAGCTTGTCCTAAAACAGATAGTGGCTTGCTAGGTCCAGTTTATCATCATGCTACAGGACCTTTTCAAGAGGACAGGGGTGCCAGTGAAGGAGAAGGGAGCTTATCTTTGGGGGCAGGATGAGGTGGGGAATTATACAGCATTGATTATATAGAAGAAAATACACTCGTGGTCATGCAGTGATAGTAGTTGAGAATAGGAGACAAACTGACTGTGCTACTGAATAAACTCCAGGCTTAGTCTTTGTTGTGTGAGCTGGACGTACATTATGGCCAAGTAAAGCGAGGAACATTCCCTCTGCAAGTGAAGAAGCTCTGGGTTCTTGGAAAATAACCTAAAATAAAGGCAGGACAAAGCTCATTCAGAGATATAACATAGCCAACTAATTTAGCACTGGTGTGAAAGGAAAGTCCTTTAAAAGAATAGAAAGAAAAGGTGGTAATATCATGTAGGAAGCGGAAGGGGAATAATACAACTACCTGTGTGGGAACATGTTCTCCCCAGATCCACCCGGCCACTCTCCACACTCACTCTGAGGTTTGCCTCAAGCTTGCCAGAGGGGTTTTATTTAGATCTATTTTATGCCATTACTTGTTCCAAAGGACTGAAGCGATAGTACAGCGGGTAAGGCATTTGCCTTGCACACGGCCGATCCGGGTTCGATTCCTCCGTCCCTCTTGGAGAGCGCAGCAAGCTACCAAGGGTATCCCATCTGCACAGCAGAGCCTGGCAAGTTACCCGTGGCGTATTCGATATGCCCAAAACAGTAGCAACAAGTCTCACAATGGAGACGTTACTGGTGCCTGCTCAAGCAAATCGATGAACAATGTGATGACAGTGCTACAGTGTTATAGTGCTACTTGCTCCAAAGACTGGCTTCGTGGTTAAGCTGTGGTAAAGGAGACCGCTAAGGTAAACATAAAGTAAAATGTAAAAAGACACAGTATTTGTAATTTGTTTATGTGATCATTAAGGTTAGGTCTGAATTACTGTTTTGGCAAGAGAATCTCGTTATAGGTTCTAAGACCTACTGTACCAAAGGTCGCTGAACTAAAGGTGCCATAGACAAAATTCAGGGGCTTGCTTTCATAAGCCTAAAAACATATACACATAGGATGGGGTGTAAGGATGAAGGACAACTCTGCAGGACACCTGGTCAGGCAGTGAGTGCACGATGTCTCTCTCTGTTACATCGTCTGCTTTTCTCACTGTTGCTCTAACTGCAAAGACCAGACAGAGTCGAGAATTGAAGAAGGGAGCCCCAGTGGTGGAGATACTAGAACCCAAAACACACACTTGATTTTTTAAAAGTATTTTTTAAAAGTGATAACACAGTGGTTGGGCGTTTGCCTTTCACGCGGCCAACCTGTGTTCGATTCCTCCGCCCCTCTTGGAGAGCCCAGCAAGCTACCGAGAGTATCGAGCCCGCGAGACAGAGCCTGGCAAGCTACCCGTGGCATATTGGATATGCCAAAAACAGTAACAATAAGTCTCTCAATGAGAGATGTTACTGGTGCCCGCTCGAACAAATCGATGAGCAACAGCATGACAGTGAAAACACCATGATTTACAAAGTTACTCATACTGCAGTTGTTTCACGCATAAAATGTTCGAACACCAATCCTACCACCAATGTGACCATCTGTCCACCAACGCCCCTATATTCCCTCCCCCTCACATTCTGTCCCCTTAGCAGGCACATAACACATTTATCACATATTGTTTGCTTCAAGAAAACTTAGAGTAAATGCAATTATAAAATAACTCAACAAAAGTCAAATTGTGATGATTTGCTGCTATATGATTTTAACCTATATAAATAAAGAAATTAAAATTATTTAATATAGTATAATGAATATTCTCACTTATGTAGATACATTTTTAACTCTGGTATCTAAAATATATTGCATTAACTTTTATTTTGTATTTTTGTCTCATTATGGTTGGTAATAATTCAATTTTCTGTCAATAATTTTTAGAGATTCTTCTCTAATATATTTTAGAGTTTATGTAAGCTAGGCAAAGCCAACAACTGTAAAATGTAGTAAGAATTGAGAAGAATTAAGAAAAGTTAAGAGGAAAATATGACTAGGCCTATAAAGCGCAAAATGTCTTAACCTAAGTGTTGGAATATAGCTCTAAATATTTTAGGCCTGACTTTGGTTTGTCCTTTCTCCCTTGCTATAAAGACTTTAGCTTTATCTGGTAATAATCTCTAAACAATTCTAGACAACATTGGTATGTCCTGTTCCCCTTGCCACTAGGAGCTTAGGTATATCAGTCACGGCCGTCAAGGTGCTCCCGAGTCACTCCCATTCCTTTGTCCATCCGTAACCACTTCTTTGCTCTCTTCCCCAACCAGTTAATCAGCTTTTCCCCTAATCAGACTCTGTTAAGACCTTTCTAGGACACTGAACTTGTATTGTAAGTTAATATTGCCTTGCTCCTCTCCTCGTGTCTTTTGAATAGTTTACTTTAAAACAATGTCCTTTTTGTATGGACAAAGAAAGACAGTTGTTAATATGCTTTGGAAACATGGGATTTAATTGGCTTCGAATATTATTCACTCCCGGGCATCTGCTTTCTCGACTTAAGCCTCAGCTGCCCTTACTTCCTAGCACCCCCAAAAGCAGGGTCCCGACGAGGGACGGGATGGACCCAGGGCAGGTGGTGATTTGTGTGCTACCCTGGCATCGAGATGGGCCTGGCCAAAGTGCTTAATGCTTAACTATATGTTAAGAGCTTGGTCATAGACATGTCATGTCATGATCCAAAAGCAACGACGAGACTAGGACCCTGCTAGGGATAGGAAAGACTAATCAGGCCTGAGCACTGTAGTCTGAGATCGAGATGACCCCAGGAGAGCAATTCTATAAGCTTAATGCATCTCTTGCTATGTCCATACAAAATGATTAATATTATGAATACTCATATGTTAGTTGGACAAGGAGAGGAGAAACACACCCATGGGATTCCGCTCTTAGGTGGGTGTCCTGCTGAAAGAGAATCTGTCCTAGAAGCAGCATCCCCTGAGGGAAAGAACTTTACCCCTATTGATTGTGACTACACCTATGTGTAAGCCCCAAACCCTTGTGCTTGGGGATTTAACTAGGCTGTAAGAGTGGGCTGGGGCCCCGGCCAGTCCCAGTGCCAGATCTGGAGAAGCTAGATCCAGATCCAGATCCAGAGAAGAAGAATAAAGTAGCATGGGAGAGGAAGAAGCAGGAGGAAAATCAGAGGAGAATGGAGATGGGAATGGAATAAACTGCAACTGAGACCAACCAGCCTGGCTCCGTTCCTTCCTTCGCCTGCCTCATCATTGCCATCAACCTCCTCGGGGTGGGGGAAGCGGCTGGAGACTACCGAACTGGGGCAGCAGGAGAGATAGAGTACCGCTGCTCTGTGCCTGGTGTGGTGTGCCCCCCTCCCCCTTCTTTTTTGTGTGTTTACACACCTAAGAAAGAGACAATGGAAAAGATTAATAATACATAGCACATTCAATATAAATGAGATGTTAATTCATTATTGAAAATGCAGGGGCTGGAGTGATAGATAGCACAGCGGGTAGGGTGTTTGCCTTGCACGCGGCCGACCCGGGTTCGATTTGCAGCATCCCATATGGTCCCCTGAGCACCGCCAGGGGTAATTCCTGAGTGCAGAGCCAGGGGTGACCACTGTGCATCGCCGGGTGTGACCCAAAAAGGAAAAAAAAAAGAAAGAAAAAAAGAAAAAAAAAGAAAGAAAAGAAATGTAAAAAAAAAAATAAAAAGAAAATGCATAAATTCCCTTAGCAAGCTAGGACTAAATATACTTTACTTAATCTAATAGAGGACAACCCTAAGCATCATGAGTGAATGCCAAATGCAATGACATGTGCTGAGAAGCTTGTCCTTCCTTTAAAGACGTTCCTTTAAAGCTGCTTGTAAAATTGGTTTCAAGTCAATGAATTCCTTAAGCTGTTGACTGTGCCTAAAGCTTTGTATTGTTCCTTCAACTCTGAATGATGACCTAGATGGATAGACCTTGTACTGTATCCTTGTATGTGAAATATTCATTTCATTGAGTGTTTTGTACTGTATTCTCCATTCCATTCCGGCTTATAGAGTCTCATTTGATAGATCTACTGTGAGTATTGTGGGGTCCTCTTTGTAGATATGTTACTTTATTGATTTTGCTGCTTTCAATATTCTGTCTCTATCTTTGGAACTTTTCAACTTGAGAACACATCTGATTTTTGAGATAGATACTTGGAACCACCCTCTTTGGTGATAGTTGTTACTTGCCAATCAGTCTGATGAACACCTATCAATGGTACACGTGTTCCAAAGAAAGTGAAGAGAGAGCAGAATGGCCATCACCAACAGGTATCCAAATTAAAACTATGAATATTAAAATCTTCCCATGCCTGTGGATATTTCGTGTTCTGTGAATATTTGTTGCTACATGAATAGTAACTTTCTCTTGCCTTGCATCATTTTCTTTGTTCATCAGTGAATTGTTCTACTTATTATCACGTGCTTACCATCTTATAAATTCCAACTATGTCTCATGAACAACTCTTTGCACTGAAGACATCTTATCAGTTTCACACTCTATTGAAGAAGAATGGAATAATACCAAATACTGGTAACTACTTCATGATCCGTTATTGCAGACCATTCCCACTGAGACTGGAAGTCCCTCACTTAAGCCTTTGTGTATCTTATTTATTGATGTATTTTTTCATTGACTTACAATATTGTAAAATTTCAGGGAATAAGCCTCAAACATTTGTGATGTGTGTGTATTTGTCACCACTCCTGCTACCAAAATTTCGGTGCTGTTCCACCACCAAAAAGATGCCCTCATTCCTCTCACTTCCCTTCCTTTCCCTCTGATAGCTAGCACAGCTAGAATCAGTTTTCACTGATTCTAGGAGTCTGTTTTATGAGATTTTGCCAGTTTGTTCATATTCCACGTATGATGAAACCACTCAGTAATTGTCTTTTACATTGCTGTTTCTTCACACATTGTGCAGTTCCTTCCCTACTTTATAAATGATAGTATGTTATGGGTACTCTTTAACTTACTGAATGAGTGAATAAACATGTTACAAATTGGGAGATTTGGGCTGAGGAGGTGATTCAAAGAGTTGGACCCTATTCTTTGCATCCTGGAGACCAGGGTTTGATCCTTTGTACCACACAGTCCCCCGGGCAGTACCTGAGTACCACCAGGTATCACCCTAAAAAAGGGTGGTAAATTATGGACTGACTGGGGTGATAGCTCAATGGGATGAAATATGTTTTGCATTCTAGAGGCCTGGGTTCAATTCCTGGCACCACATGGTTTTCCAAGAATCTCTAGGAGTAATACTCCAAAAGAAAAAAGTTTTTTTAAAAAATAATGAAATGGAATACTAAGACTTAAAAAAAACAAAAGCTAATAAAATTTAAAATTCTATGATTTAAACATAAATCTTCTGATAAGAGTCATAGGTCCCAAGGTCATAGCTCTCTTCTTTTCTCTTATATTAACCAACCCTATAAATGTGTCTTCTATCCCCACATTTATATGTTGTGGTATATGAGGAGCGAGGAAGTAATTAAGATTAAATGAGACCCTGAGATAGACCATAGTGATAGTACAGTGGATAGGGCATTTGCTTTGCATGCAGCCAACAAGAGTCTGATTCCTGACATCCCATATAGTTACTCCAAGTACTGCCAGGAATGATCCCTGAACTCAGAACCAGGAGTATATGTGAGACCCTGGGTTCCATCCGTGGCACTGCATGGACCCCAAGCATCTCTGGGTGTGGCCCCTGTAAAAATCAAGCAAATCTGCTGGATCTGGGCCTTCAGAATTATGAGAGTGTTGGTTTCTGTGGTTGAGACTTCTTGGCTCAGGGCTCCTTGTTATAGAAACCCAGAATACCTTTGTACAATAATTCCATGACATTCCTTTGATAGAATGCTCTAGATCATAAGTATGCATTTTTGACTACTGAACATTCAGATTATTTTCATTTCTAAAATTCATAAATTGATGCATAAATATTTCTTGCATTTTCTTGGGGGAAAGTTTCTCCAAAGTAGGACTACTGAGTCAAATAATATGGAAAGAGTTTTAAGAACCTTAATTCCTTTTTATGGGGAATTTTCCAAAAGAATGAATAAGAATTCTTTTTTCTTGCCAAAGGGCCTGAGCATTTAAATTTGGTGCTTAAATTCACTGTAGTCACTTCAGGTGTCAAGCCCAGCTTGTATTGCTTTAAAAATGCTCTCTGTTATGTTAGATAAGGAACATTATAATCTGGTTCTGCTGATTTTTAATTGAAAGCATATTAAAATATAAAAGAATATAAGTAGGAATAATCTAAGAAGGTATAGACTAGAGTTTACCAAAGTGGGCAATACTACTCCCTTCTTTGGGGGTTGTTGGAAGGATTTCAGGGGATAATAGAAACCTTGGGTGGAACTGGGGGACATTTTCTATTCCATTAAAGGAAGTAGGTTTCCAGGGGGGTTCTGAGTCATTTTTTCTCTTCTTTCTTTCTTTCTTTCTTTCTTTCTTTCTTTCTTTCTTTCTTTCTTTCTTTCTTTCTTTCTTTCTTTCTTTCTTTCTTTCTTTCTTTCTTTCTTTCTTTCTTTCTTTCTTTCTTTCTTTCTTTCCCTCTTCTTTCTTTCTTTCTTCTTTTTCTTTCTTTCTTTTCTTATCTTTCTTTCTTTATCTTTCTTTCTTTCCTTTCTTTCTTTCTTTCTTTCTTTCTTCCCTCCTTTCTTTCTTCCTCCTTTCTTTCTTTTCTTTTTCTTCTTTCTTTCTTTCTTTCTTTCTTTCTTTCTTTCTTTCTTTCTTTCTTCTTTCTTTCTTCCTTCCTTCCTTCCTCTTTCTCTTCTTTCTTTCTTTCTTTCTCTTTCTTTCTTTCTTTTTCTTTCTTTCTTTCTTTCTTTCTTTCTTTCTTCTTCCTTTCTTTCTTCCCTCCTTCTTCTTCTCTTCCCTCCTTCTCTTTCTTTCTTTCTTTCTTTCTTTCTTTCTTTCTTTCTTTCTTTCTTTCTTTCTTTCTTTCTTTCTTTCTTTCTTTCTTTCTTTCTTTCTTTCTTTCTCCCTCCTTTCTTCTTCCCTCCTTCCCTCCTTTCTTTCTTTCTTTCTTTCTTTCTTTCTTTCTTTCTTTCTTTCTTTCTTTCTTTCTTTCTTTCTTTCTTTCTTTCTTCCTCTTTCCTTCTTTCTTCTTCTTTCTTTCTTTCTTTCTTTCTTTCTTTCTTTCTTTCTTTCTTTCTTTCTTTCTTTCTTTTTCTTTCTTTCTTTCTTCTTTCTTTCTTTCTTTCTTTCTTTCTTTCTTTCTTTCTTTCTTTTTTCCTTCTTTCTTTTTTAGCTTTTTGGGCCACACCTGGCCATGTTTAGGGATTACTCTTGGCCTGTACTCCTGGACCACCAGAATGATTCCTTGGTGGTACACAGGGGACCATATGGGATGCTGGCGATTGAACCTGGGTCAGCTGTAAGCAAGGCAAACGCCCTACCTACTGGACTACCTACTGCACTAGCCCTGAGTAATTTATTTTTCTGAGAAGGAAATAGTAGGCCAGGTAAGTTTAGGTAGATGATTTATTTGCCAGAATTCTCCCTCTGAAGATGAGATGTGTGTTCAGAGAAAAGGTTCTGATGACATGATTGAGATAGGAATGAGACACCACAAAACATATGCAAATAGAAAAAGGTGGGTCACTGACTTGCTTTAACCTCATCTTCCAGAAAATTCCATAGCCAATCTCAGGTACTCAGTTTATATTTGTGGAGTGAACTAATAGAACCTGCTTTCTATTGAGTTGAAGATCAATTCACTGGAGAAGTCCCTAGTCCCTGTATTCAGAGAAGGGAATGGAGGCAGCTAAGCCCATCTCCCACCTGGAGCATAGGAAGATTTGAATTTCCTAGGAATCTTTTCAGAGGGAGAGTGAAAGGAAAGGTAAGATAGGTAGAGAGGAGAAGCAGGGGCAGAGGTGGGGGAAGAACACTAGAGTGGATAGTGATATTGTGGTAGGACTTGGGAGAACCGAAGCTCTGAAAGGAATGGTTTCAGTGCTTGCCAATGGTTTCGGACCATACACAGGGCTTGCTGTTGAACCAGAAAAAACATCTCCTTTCCCCCCTTCAACACTGTAGCAGAGCTGCTCTTGTCACTCATGCTTTCGTGTGAATGGATTCCGATGGAAGATCTCCAAGCAGCTCTGAGGCCACCTTCTGTGCCTGTCCAATGGGAACAGAGAGACGGCAGCAGGCCAGCACACAGGACTGGACAATGAGCAAGTGGGTATGTGAAGGAAAGAGAACACTCTCCCCCTAAAGACATGTCTCCCTGGAAACCTGCTTCCCCCGGGCAGCTTCAAAGCTCACGTGGCTCCAAGAACTGGCATCGGGAGCCTATGAACCTACATGCGAGTACTTTTGGTTTTACTGCACGCTCTCTGCAGTGAGAGAGAGAGAGAGTCTGTGACTGTTCACGCCCGACTTCCAATATGCAAGTGGTAGATCATGCAATCTTTGAGTTTCAAGAACACATTTTTGTTTTCAACTTTAGATCCCCAAATGAAGCCCCTCCCTTTTATAGCTCTCTGTCCTTTCTTTCAAGTTGGAGTTCTGTTAGGCCACCAACCCAGTGTGGCCTGAAGCACTTTCAGAATCCAGTGCTCTTTTGACATGTGTACCTGCAATGAATATCAGAGGTGCATATTCCTAAGTGGAAACAGCCCTGTCCCCTAGTTGGATGTCTACCTGGAGGACAAATGGACAGGGCACCTAAGTGAAGGGTGTGACCTGCTTTCCTGTCCAGGAGAAAAGTTATCCTGGTTCACTGATGGGAGAAGATAGGATACAAATGGACAAGAAGTCAAAACGCCAAGAAGGCTCTTCAAGTATGAAAGCCTGAGTGTGCAGGAAAAATGAAGAGAAATTAGGATTTCAAGCCACCTTGATATAAATCTTACATGCCAGCCTGATTATAGACATGTCAGTTTCTGCGTGCACTTTCCGTGGTTTATCTAATCTTGCCGAACTGTATGTAATTCAGGAGATAAAAATCTCAGGACTGCCTCATCTATCACTCTTCAACATTCCTAACAATCGGGTAAAAGAAACTAATAAAAGTGAACGAATGAGGTGTGTGACCTGCCTCTCCTCTCCCCCGCCCCCCGGATTCCTCTCTTCTCCACAGCTGGGTCTCAGCCCTTCTCTGCCAGGCAGTTCAAGTTTCAAGAGGCCCCTCTGTGGACACACAGGCCCAGGCACCCCACCAGCTGCCTCTATACACTCCACCCTTTGTTTAAAGCAGAAGCAGATGGAAGGTCTGCGTTTCAGGGCTGAGGGTTCCCTGAAAGAAAAACAAGGTATGCAGGCAAAGAAAATAAATACGGAGAAGTAAGAGTCAAAACCAACAGCAAGTATGAAAGGGAAATGGGGGTGGGGGGTTTGCCCCGGCTAGAGGGAAAACATGGGGAGGCCTCTGAAGAGCTGAAAGGCGTATGGAAGAAAACGCTTCACCTAATCTATCTGAGGTCAAGTCACGTTTCCTTGTGGCCTGGGCCGTTGTTGGCAGGCAGATCCTGGGCAGAATAGCCTCCCTGTTTTTGTGCTGGAGCACTGAGTGCACAGAGAGAGGAGCCACAGGGTGGGGCTGGAGGAAGGCTTAAAAGGCCGGAAGAGAAGTTTAACACGAGAGGTGAGTGAACCATGGCCTGGGTCTAGAATCAGGAACGACAAAGGGAACATGAGCAAAGCCACAGTTCACAATGAAGGGACGGACAGGGCTCTATTATGGTGCGTGAGCTAAGGGCTGGAGCGATAGCACAGCAGTAGGGCATCCGCCTGTCACGCAGCCAACCCAGGTTCGATTCCTCCGCCCCTCTCGGAGAGCCGGCAAGCTACCGAGAGTATCTTGCCCACACGGCAGAGCCTGGCAAGCTACCCGTGGCGTATTGGATATGCCAAAAACAGTAGCAATAAGTCTCACATTGAGAGACGTTACTGGTGCCCGCTCGAACAAATCGATGAACAACGAGATGACAGTGACAGTGAGCTAAGGAGAGACCTGAGGTCATGCTCTGAGGTTTCCTACCTCACCCTGATAGATCTTGAGATGTGTGTGTGTGTGTGTGTGTGTGTGTGTGTGTGTGTGCGTGTGCGCACATGCGCGCAGCAATCAGGGGGCGAGAGGGGAGGGTTCCCTGTAATGCAGTGACAAATGCTGAGAATACCAAAAGAATGGATTTCAGAAAGGTCATCAACCAAATAGTACCTGGAAGCCATAGTCTAGTCATAGGTTAGAGGAAATATGAAATGGGCTTCTAGATGATTCTCTGGGCATTCTGTTCATTCCACTCCAAGCATGAGGTATAAGAGGAGCTCCCATTTATGGTTTCCATAGTACTCACACAGGAGGTGAGTTTAAGTTACAATTGAACAGGAAACTAATTTCGAACACCCGGAACAGCACTATGTATACTGTCTGGTTTGGTAAGGAGGGCAGAAGTGAGCCTGTGTCACGGTGGGTATTTGAGTGACTCTGAGGCATCTAGCACCTAAGATCTTTCCATCTTTCAGCTCAGCTGGGCACTCTGCCCAGCTCCCCAATTGGTTACAAAATGGCCCCCGATTTTCCACATTCTATTTATGTAAACATCGATGGTGAACAAATGCTAGACCTCTAGAAGCAGAAGGTTTCCATGATTCTTTTTCAGTTTTGTTTTGGTTTTTTGTTTGTTTGGGTTTGGGGTCACACAGAGATGCTCAGGGGTTACTCCTAGCTCTGTATTCAGGAACCGTACGAGATGGCAGGGATCTGTCATCCATGACAGATCACCTCTGTCAGCCATGTGCAAGGCAAGTGTACTGCCTGCTGTACAATCTCTCCAGCCCCACATGATTTTTTTTTCAGTGGGTGGAAATCTTTCCAGGCCTCACCTCCTAGGCTGTCAATTAACAATGAATTGCATGTGCACTGGGTCAAATCAGTCATTATCAAGGAGAAAGATTAGACCAGGAATCAGAATGTGGATTTTTTCTCCCTTTTAAATGGTTGAGGTAAAAAAGAAAATAAAAGTAAGAATATTTCAGGACATGGGAAAAGTCTAAGGGATTCGATCTTCAGCATCTATTGATGAAGTTTGCTTGTCCACAATCATGTGTTCATCTTTTCATGGCTTGTCTGTGACCTCTTTCACACCTTCATGGCAAAGGCATTTGCAACAGAAATACAGGATGCACAGCCTGAAAATATTGACTGCTTGAACCTTTACAGAAAAAGTTAGCTAACCTGCATCTTAGACCACTCAGAACCTACCCTGAAAGTTGGACCTAGGATTAAATGCCCTGAGACTCCTGGGAAAGGATTTGGCAGACCACATGGTGCTTCTTTAGAAAGGAAGAAGTGGGCATGAAATGGACTTTCTCTGTCAGTCTCAGTAACCATGGTTCATTGGCTCAAAGGTTGGAATGACCCTAAGTCAAGCCAATTCAATTGTATGTACTTGAAAATAAGGGAGGGAGCCAGGATCTCTCTGGTGGCTGCCTCTCAAAAAGGAATCCAACAGCTGCCAGTGGGCACATTTACATCACAGTTTGACAGAATAGAGTTAGGACCAGAAACAAGGGCTGAAGAGGAAAGGAACTCATGTTGTCCAAGTGCGCTTTCCTGAATGCAAGTGTGCATGAGACGTCATCTCACCAAATCCCTGTGTGACCCATGTATATGTCATGTGGGTGCACTGGGGGTACTTTCAGACAAATAAGACAGCTACTGCAGGCTTCACACAATGCAGTCAGTGCAGAAGATCGGACCTTCCTCCTGAGAAGGGAATTTATATCAGAGAGCCAATATAAAGAGCCAAAGGACAAAGGACCCTCTCATCCTGCGAGGGTCCTGAGGTGTCAGAGGGGGAAGGAATGGGTTGTTGTGTTCAATGATAAGTTATACAGTAGTTTAAATTTATGAGTGCAGGTGAACTGGAGAAGGGTCTTAGGAATAGGCATTTAGAAATTTTAAAAGCAGAGAGGAAACATTTAGGAATCTCGATGTAGGAACTTTCAGGGCAGAAACAGAGGAAAAGTGCATGAGTTGATTCAGTCAGCTGAATAATGTGGTGGCTTACAGATGATTCGAGGGGTAAGAAAGCCATGGCAATGGACTGGCCACTCCTGAATAGCAATCTGACAGGATGCCATGTCTAAATTATCATCATCATCATCATCATCATCATCATCATCATCATCATCATCATCATCATCATCATTTGCCCACATCTTTATACAGTCTCACTTATGTCTTTGGAATGTGCAAAAATATGTTGGAAAAATCTTGTTCCCTATGTGTATGTTACTCACCCTCAGCTAATCCTTAGAATAGGGCTGTTGGTAGAGTTTATAACTGTTTTTTGTGGCACAAGAAAGGACAGGAAAACACTGTCCTCTAAGCACTATCCACCAAACATTGTCAATTGATTGTGATTTATTTTCATCTTTTTGTTTTCTTGTTTTGTTCAATGAGGGGCAGAGGATGGTCCACTCAAGTGATGCTCAGGAGTCCCAAGTGTCCCACAAGTGATTCTTAGTCAAGGATTAGTATTTCAGTGTAAGGGTCCTGGGAGGCAGTGCTGATCAAACCCTGCAGTGCTAAGGATTTCCCAGACCACCTGGACATCTAGTGATGTTCAAAGGATCATGTGGTACTGGGAGTCAAACCCAGGTGCAACTCATCCTAGCATGAACACTAACAGATATACTGTCTCCGAATCCTGCTATTGTGACTTATAAAGAATATATATTAGGTGACCAAAATAGATTTGGTGACCAAAATGGATTTTTAAAAAATAGATATTTGGTCTTCCTGCAGTTTCTGTCTCACGGATCTCTAAGACCTTAGAATTTCCTAAACACTGAGAATGATCAGTATCTTTTGTTGTGTCAGTGAAGTGTCTCGGGAAAAGCACCTGAGGATGCTGGGGACTATTTGCAAAGATCCAAATGGAATTAGAAGATTGGAATGTCCAATTCCTCCCCATTGACCTCCAATCTCTGTCTCTTCCATCAACACTTTCTAGGCCATCTCCTTGATAATTAATAGGTGTTCTAGTGGCCAAATGAGTTTCCGAGTTCTAAGAGTTTTATTTGTTCTACCAAGTGAATAAACCCTGAGAAGGCCATTCACAGGGTCCTCCATCCTGTGCAGTTTGGCCGGGAGCTCATGTGGGAGCTTAGCTTGCAAATAGTCTCTAAGACTAAGCCTGTGACCTGTGGGCCCCAAAGATCTCTTTGGGTAGATGGTGTCAACAAGTTGGATTCATGCACACCTTGTAGGGGTCAGAGAATTGCTGGACAGGTGGGGAAGCCTCCAGACAATGGCCCGGAAAGTGGGTTGAGGGATCTTCGTGGAACACTAAGCCAAAAAGGCCAGGTTCCCCAAACATTCCTGAGCTGAATACTTCAGGAGGTTTCCGAGCCCCTTAATTCCCTAAGTTGGTCTTTCTGACACTTTGAAAGATTAGGCAGGAAAACTGCTGGCCTCCTAGTAATTACCACCACCTGTTCTATAAGCAAACTCCCCCACTAGTCCCCCACCCCCAAATATCTCCCCACAGGAAAGAGAGCAAGTCAGGGACGACAGTGAGCAGCTTGGCCAGGCGAGTGTTGTTTCCACAGACCAGTAAGCACAGTTCCTGTCAGAGAACAGGCCTGACCTTAACGGAACTGGGGAGTGACCGTTTGTCTCTAAACGGTCACTCCGTTAACTTCCATTTAATGCCTTTCTTTGAAACCATCTTTGCCACCTTCCTCCCTTTCTCAGGCTCCCAGAAGCTGATCAGTGGTATTTTGCTTCCAGAATCTCATCCTGGAGAGTCTATAAAACACTTCCGGGTGACGGTGACCCAGGTCATCCCAAGAGGCTCCCTGTTCCCTGCCACATTCCTTCCAGTCACTTCTGACTGTGACAGCTTAGATTTTGCATAGTGTCAG
>NC_073306.1:180068350-180168350 GCF_027595985.1 Sorex araneus | reverse complement strand
CATATTTTCCCAGCATGGGAGGGAGCTTGTGAGAAAACTTGGTTCAGGTTATTAGCTAACAAGGAAACAACTTAGCTATTCCTATCCCTACATATCTGGATGTTGTCTGAATAAATTTTACTACCCCTCCTCCCCCAAGTGTGCGTATAAAGATGTCTTGGAAATACTCAAGCTGGAATTATGAATCAGAAGCTGATGATGTGAACTACTTCCTACCTATACCCCAGAGATTTGCTGTATAGACCCAAAATCCCTTTGTTGTCAAAGAATACTTACATGGACATAAGGCATTCTGTGCAGGGCACTTGAGCTGTGTGTAACCAAGCTGGGGTGGGAACCAGATCTTTGTAAAGGTTTGATTTTTTTTTGAAGTAAATGGATTTTATTTGGAGGCTTTTAAGGTGTGGAGGGAGAGAGAGAAGAGCGAGAGAGTGAGAGAGAGAGAGAAAGAGAGAGAGAGGGAAAGAGAGTAATGCACTCAAGAGAGAACGAACGTGGGCTTCTCCAAGGGTGGAGAGAACCCCTACACACATCTGAGCTTTAGACACAAAAGCATGAAAATACACATCTCAAGAGGGGAGATGTGGGCCACACATGTGCTCAGGCACCGCATGTGCTTGGCCACGTTTGCACAAGCAGCACATGGGCTCAGGCAGCATATTGTCGAAGGTTTGACTTTTTTAAAACAATTTTTAAAAATTGAGTCCATGTGAGATACAGAGTTACAAAGTTGTTCATGTTTGCGTTTCAGTCATACAATGTTCCAACACCTGTCCTGTGAAGGGTTGAGTTTAAGGACCGATTCCAAGGTGACATGAGTAAAGACGTTTCCAGTACTTGAACTGAGCTCAGTAGAGGAAGACTGGTCTGAAGGCATTGCCACCCGTTTCCTCTGCAGACACCAAGGGATCTGGAAAGAAAGGGATGGGTAAGAACTATACAAAATCAAAGAAAAATATTTAAGATCTCAGGTCCCGAAAAGCAAGTCAAAATCCCCAAAGTCTGAACAAAGAATTTATTTTAAAGGTTGGATGCAAACTCATTTTGTAGAAAAGCTTCACCTAAACTAAGTTAAAGTTTTTTATGTTTTTTTAAGTCTTCTTATTACAAATATTTCTTGCATTTCACCACAGACATAGTAAAGATCTTAAACCAGGAGCGTTGGGTAATACATGGTTTGTCCACTACATTACCTCTCAAGAATGTCAAGCACTAAACTTAAAACACATCTGCTCAAGGGTTTTAGATAAAGATTTCATCACCTGTGTTTTAGAGTCATCCCAGTCACCCAGCAAAGAGCACACTTAGTAAAGTTCTCTTTGTAGTCCTGGCATGAGTCTCTCTCTACTACTCTCAAGCCTCTTGAAGAGTTTCATCTAATAGCGAAACGACTAGCATTTATTCTCTTTATCAGACTTCTAACACTGACCTGATGGGGAGATAAAAATTTAGCCAACTTTCAGTTTATGACTTTCAATTTATGAGGATGCAGGAAGTACTATTTCTTTCTAGTTTTTATTGCCCCTCTTTTGTATACCTAAAGTACTATGAATCTAACAGACACATGCTACACATAGCCATTTAATTCTTTCGTTACTGTTGTTGTTTGTTTTAGGCCTATACCCAGCAATGCTCAGGGGTTATTTCTGGCTCTGGGCTCAGGGATCACTCCAAGTTTCTTATCCACTGTACTATTGCTTTGGGCCCCTAGCCACTTAATTCTTTACTACTGTCACTCATTTGATAGGCAGTAGACCTATAGTCATATAGTAGATCAATAGCTAGTTATTTTGCAACACTATTGTTATAAAACAATAAATGTACTAAGTACATTTATTGTCTTACTGCAACGTCATGAAAAGCTTGTTAAGTAAGTAAACTCATCTGGATAATTGAGCCAACTAAAGCCCAGAGAGATTAAGTGATGTGTCCAGAGTCACAAGGCCAGGAAGGGCCAGGAAGTAGAACAGCCCTGTTTCTCTGTCTTAGAACTCCTGGTAGGTCTCAGCACACAAGTCTTTCTATTTGTTTGTTTGGGGGCCTGTGCTCAGGGATCGCATGCCTACCAGTGCTTTGGACACCCTTTGTGGTGCAGGAATTATACCAGGGTCAGCTGCATGCAAGGCAGGACCATCCCCCTATACACTCTGCAAAGATCGTCTTGAGGTCACAGGTGCTAATCTGATTGGCTTTATTGCGGCAATCTGCCCCATACTATCTTTCACTGTTTTTCATTGTCCCCACCTTCCCTGAAATCTGCTTCCAACAGATATTTTGGTTTGTCCATGCTCGGTTTTATTCATGGAATAACCTCGCTGAGAAACAAAAATAAAAGAACCCTTTTTTTTTTTATAGCTTTCCATTATTTTTAGGATAATAGATGACTTCCTGCCTTTTGTAGATAATACCATTTATAATTTGACCTTTTCTTATCTTTCTACATTCCTCTCCAAGCTATAAAGAACTACTTGTCGGAACAAACTATTCCCTCAGTCCAGAACATTCCCTTTCTGTAGCCCTTTCACTAACACCCCTTGGTAATTCACTGCATCTCCATACTTGTAGCTCTCTCTGCTGCTATTCTTGCCCACTTTTCACCCTACTCCAAAAACCGTTCTCTTGAGAATGGAAAACGGGGAGTCTCATTAATAAACTGGGTGTGGCTGAGATTATGATAGTGTTATTATTTATGTTTCGCATGTGCAAGGTAACACTAACATACGCCTCAGAGACCTGGGCCCTACGAAAACAGGATGAGAACGCTATTCGGGTCTCCCAAAGAGGAATCTAAAGAGCTATGCTTGGAGTATCACGTTTCACTCGAGTGAGAGAAGGAATCCGGACTTCTGACCTCCTCGGTCGATGGTTGAGAATCAGGGACGCTGTCTTGTTTGCCAAGGCATCGAAGATCAGATGGGCCGGACATGAGACAACCGCTGCACTAGAGCTGTTACCGACTGGATTCCATGGGACGTCAAAAGACCGTGTGGATGCCCACCTATGATATGGTCAGACTTCTTTGTCAAGACCCTGAATGAACGGTTTGGTGTTCTTCATGTTCCTGGAGCGAGCAGACTCCATTATGCCCCACTAGCACGCGACAGGGATGAATTACTGGCATTACTGGCGCCCACTCGAGCAAATCGATGAGCAACGAGATGACAAGTGATACCAGTGATACAAGTGATGTGCAAGGTATTGTGTCTCCACAATCACCAAAAATGCCAAATACCCTCACACTAATGTCCTTCTGTCCCTTTTAGTTCCTTTCTTCCTTCCCTCCCCTTTTATCCTCCCTCCACCCTGCTTGGAGACTTCAGTTCTGTGTTCTAAGTCTAAGGGGATGTTTTCATTGGCTACTGTCCCTTCCCTTGTTTTGTTTCTTTATATCCCATACAAGCGATGTTTTCCAGTATTTGTCTCTCTCTTTCTTTATTATTGTGTTTACATGACACCCTATAATTCCATCCATGTTGTAGCTAAAAACAAGATTTCATCTTCTCTTACAGCTGAGTAGTATTCCACTGTGTATATGGACCACAATTTCTTTATCCACTTATCTATTGCTGGGCATTTGGGTTGTTTCCAGATTTTGATTATTGTATACAGTGTTGCAACAAACATAGGTGTAACATAGATATTTTTGATGAATAAACAAATACATTAAAAAATGATAGTGTCCACAGAACTTGTCTTTTTATGAGTAACTACCATTTCCAAACATTGATTTCACTGGAGCTTTAACACATCCTTGCCCCTACCCGAGAATAAGATTTTTCCAAATCTAAAAATTGTATTAAGTATTCTTTCCTCCTTTTAGCAGTGATTACTTTTGACCACTTTTAGATGACTCACTCTTTTCTCAACCCCCATCTGTCTGTGGAGCCTTTTCCAGAGTTCCAGAACTGCTAGCTAGAGCCAGACACTTATGATGTAGGTGTTCCCACTCTTACTAAAAGATTCCCAAGGTCCTTAATGAGAGAAATATCTTCAGTGTGTTGCATGACGGACACTATTGACCTCATTAACAAATTGGACTCTGAGAAACGGGAGGGATGAGGAACAGTGCTGGGGAGGAGAGCCCTGGTGGTTTCATGCTCCCATCTCTCACCTCGGATTCACAAGGCCCTTCCTCACTGGCCACTTACTACCCTAGAGCCCGTGAAAAGTGTCCATAGCTGTGAGCTTCTGACCCACTCTGTCCTTATTTCCATGTCAGTGCTCAATCACTGCCGGCTTCCCCAGCAAAGGAAAAGTCTCCGGAAATGCTGAGGAGCCTAAATGTGTGATTCTCTCACGCACTGACTTCTTAAAGGTTCTTGTGTAAAACAACATATAAGTTGGGGGCTGGGGAGACTCAAAATTACTTTTTTTTTTATTTTTGGGCCACACCCGGCGATGCACAGGGGTTACTCTGCACTCAGGAATCATTCCTGGCAGTGCTCAGGGGACCATATGGGATGTTGGGAATCAAACCTGGGTCGGCCGCGTGCAAGGCAAACGCCCTACCTGCTGTGCTATCACTCCAGCCCTCAAAATTACTTTTTGAGGGACTGTTCAAAAGGTTGAAAGTCATGTGCATGGGTCCCAAGTTTGATGCTTGGTACATGGTGTGGACCCTCCATGACCTTTGGGTGTGGTCCTGGTGGCACCCAGCATCCTCAGGCCTGAGCATCACCACAGGGAACCGTCAGGCCTGAATAATCTGTCTATTATCACATAGAATGGCCCTGGGGCCCCTGAGCAGGGCTGGGAATCCCCCTCCCAAATAACAACACACAACTCTTGCCTCTTTGTGTTCTGATTTAAACATAATACATGCACATATTTGGAAATTTTAGAAAATATAAAGATATTGAAGAAAATGAAAGACATTAACATTCTCATACCACAGAAATAATCACTGAAAGACATGTTGGTACTTCCTTCTAGTGGGACTAATCACATTAAACATCCTGTGTTTTTCTTGTTCAAGTCCTTTTCGTCCCCGTACAGGTTCTCATAAGTAAATGAGTATGCAGTTGGACTAGCTTTTGTTCGTTTGTGTTTTGCAAAAATGGGTTTACACTGTCATCTGTATTTAAAAAACTAACACTCTTCAGAAAACAATTCGTAATAATTATTTTTTTTTAAGTTTGAGTCTTTGGGCTCAATCACCAAAATAAAACACTGTTTCAAGAACTTTGTTTCATCCAACGTTTTTGTTTCATCCAACGTTTTTTGTCCCTTTCAATAGTTTTCATCACTTTAGGGAAAATCTTTCAGGTGGAGTTATGAGAATTTCTTAGTTCCAAAACACAGGATTGGGGCTGAGTCTAATAGGAACCTGGCCCATGAGGTTCTGACCTAGAGAAAATAATCAGACACAGATGGTGCCAGCTCTGACCCTGCCTCAACAGCAGCACAGGGCAGCGCCTTAGGAAGGCTCTAGAGAGACATTGGAGCAGCCCACGGGCCCGGAGGCCTAGGAATTAAGTTTTGACAAGGATGGAGGCTCTGCAAAAGAAGGCTGCTCCCTGGCACCTTAAAAACTGACTTCGTTCCAAGCTCTGCAGGCGTGTTTTCTTGCTCCAGCAAGAGTCTCTCAAGACATTGTGCAGCTGCAAAAGCTCATAAAGCACTACCATGATTTCATCTCTGGCCTGCAAGAGCAATATTACACAGAGCAGGACCCACCAGCTAGTGCTAAATCGGGGTGAATAGGGCTAGAGCAATACTGCAGCAGGTGGGGTGCTCACCTTGCAGGCAATCGACCTCGCTTCTGCCCTGGCACCACATACGGTCCCCTGACCACCACCAGGAATAATGCCTGCCTGAGCACAGAGGCCGGAGTAAGCCCTGAGCACTGCTGAGTGGGGCTTCCTAAATGACAACAACAAAATCGGAGTGAACAGAAAAGACTGGGTATTACAGGGAAAGACAGGAAAGACTGGGAATTCCTGGGAAAGACTGGGGGGGATCTTAAAAACTGCAGCTCCTAGCCACTGCAGAACTGCTCTTCTCTAGGCTTCTTAGAAATTGCTCTAAAGCAAGAACTGCAAACTTAGATCGCCCAGTTCATCCCAGAGGTTGGTTGGCCATTTGGGGTTCCTCTGTGGTCACACAACTGAACTTCAGTACTGGTGAGATCTCCCCAGGGTTGTCTTCTTTCCAACTCTTGGACTCAATGTGCCTCTTCTGTGAATGCATCCAAATTCTCTAATAAGTCAGCCTGCTCCATCTCCAGAGAGCAGATGTGAGGGGAGGAATATTCCGCTTAGGAACATCCATCCCCAAGATGAGAACGAAAATAAGCTGGTAGGTATTGCTATGGAACACTCTCTACTTTTCCCAGAGAACACAGCAGCCCAGAGAACCTTCACGCGAAGTTCTAATCACCAAAACCAGCTGGACTCCGGAGGCATGCTTTGTTTTCCACTCAACAACACATACTTGCTATTAGCAAGCACTCATTGAGCACTTTCTGTGAACAAACCCATGTCCAATGCCAATGGATAATGTCCAGTGGGTAAAAGATAAGAGGTAGCGCTGGAGAACTTTTGCAGGCCAGTGGAGAAGAGGCCAGAAGCCACATAATAGTGTCGCAGTGTTGCTACTTAGTGGCTGCTGTATCTTGTACTATGCCCTTCCATTTTTGCTCTAAGTTCAATGCAACTTAGACTTGAATCAAAAGAGAAAAAAAATTTTTTTTTGCCTCCTAAGCAGCCTTCCTAGTGATTCTCAGCCAACCAGGGCAGCAGTTCAATGAAGGGGACTGAGGCTAAGGTGCTGTCCAGGGACTGTGGTGCCGGGGATGACCCAGGCCACCCTGGAGTGCTTGGGAAGCTCCAGAGCTGCACCCAGCTATGCTCAGGTGAAAATGCGGTGCCAGGATTATAAGCAGAATCATCTGTAGGCAAGACATGTTCCTTCATCCTTATTCTGTCTCTCAGGTCCCTTTGAGCAACCCATATTTTCACCCATTCATGTTACTGAGAGACTATATAGCTACTCTATAGCTAATAGAAGACGTGTCACCTTCTATTTCCACAGGAGATGGCTGGGGGATGTAAGTGTGGAGTTGTTTTTCCCTCGGTCAAGAGTTGGTACAACAATGGTGCTGAGAATTCTGGGCATCTTCTGACTCAGGATGCGTCTCCAATGGAAGCAACACACTTTTCCCTGGGTCTGCAGCCCCGTCTGGACTTTGAAACGGAACAAACTCCAGAGAACAATGGAGTCAAGAGAAAAAAGCGAGATAAGGGATGGTGAGTTTTCCCCAGTTGTCTAGCTCACTTGTTTGATCCAATTCCTCAAATGGGGTGAGGCCCAGAGCTGTATGCATATTTAGCCACATTCCTGACCTCATTTTAGAACACCGCCCTTGTTTGCTTTCTCCTTTCATTCCTCTTCTTAATTTACTTTTTCCTGCTGTATATTGAAATGCCTATAAGCCCACCTTAATCCTTTTGGAACAAGGCAAGATAGAAATGAATCAATCAGTCAAAAAATAATCTACTCAGAGAAGCGATCACCAACTACATTGTAGTCGAAGGCCATGTGGGGGAAGGGAGTTGCGGGCTGAATGAGGGCTAGAGACTGAGCACAGCGGCCACTCAACACCTTTATTGCAAACCACAACAGCTAATTAGAGAGAGAAAACAGAAGGGAATGCCTTGCCACAGTGGCAGGGTGGGGTGGGGGGGAGATGGGATTGGGGAGGGTGGGAGGGACACTGGGTTTATGGGTGGTGGAGAATGGGCACTGGTGAAGGGATGGGTTCCCAAACTTTGTATGAGGGAAGTATAAGCACAAAAGTGTATAAATCTGTAACTGTACCCTCACGGTGATTCTCTAATTAAAAATAAATAAATTAAAAAAAAATAATCTACAGTTGTCGTTTCTATTTATTTATTTATTTATTTATTTATTTATTTAATCTTCTTCTCCCTTCTGGCTCACTGCTGACTTTTGTTTTCTCTATTCTTTTGTTATGGATCTGCAGATTTTTTCTAATAACCTTTCTCATTCTGCCTCTTTTTTACTATTTCAACGAAAGGCTTTGGTGACATTATCTGTATCTAGTTGGCTTTTCCTCAGTTTCCATGGATACCAGGTTTTTCTCCAATCTCATCAACTGTAGCTCCTTTTCTAGTTCATTTTTCTAACCTGTTCATTAGTCCTGAAATGATACTGAGATTCACTGGGCTTTCATGGTTTCTTGTTTGATTTTGTCTCAAGAAATGCTCATTTACTGTTAGAGATGGAAGCCCCTGAGGAAAAGGACCCTATCTTGTGTATAATTGAAGCTCAATATGCATTACACATTTAGATAACATGCCTTTTTTTAGGAGTGATGCTCTATACTACTGTCACCTTGGATGGTTCAGAGAGGAATTTTAGTGGGGAAAAAAAGCTACTACTTATGGATTCAATTATTCTGTCCAATGAAGTCAACAAAGTTTTAAACCTATGAAATTAAAATGGACAAGAATCATTGAAATCTTAATAGAAATGGAAACCTTTTATTATGTAAATCTTACAGATCTGTTTTCCTGTTGCCTTTTTGTTTTCTGCATATTCCCTCCCTCCCTCCCTCCCTCCCTCCCTTCCTTCCTTCCTTCCTTCCTTCCTTCCTTCCTTCCTTCCTTCCTTCCTTCCTTCCTTCCTTCCTTCCTTCCTTCCTTCCTTCCTTCCTTCCTTCCTTCCTTTCTTCCTTCTTCTGTCCCTTCCTCTTTTCCTTCCTTCCGTCCTTTTCTTTGAAGGCTCTGTACACCCAGCAGTGCTCAGGGTTTAGTCCTGGCTCTGTACTCAGAGACCATTTCTGGTGGTATTTGGGGGACCAGATGTGGTGCCAGGGATTGAACCAGGCTTGGCTGCATGCAAGCACTACTCCTTAATTCTTTGTACTATCTCTCTGACCCCATTTTGCATATTTTTTTTTTAAAAAGATCCTGAATCCATTGCTTCTCCCTGTTCTTATGTTCAACATACCACTTGCTGTTTAAGATATCTGTATGATCCAATGTCCTCCTACAGAAATTACTACTGGGGGTGCTCGGGAGACCGTATGTGGTGCTAGCATCAGATACATGAAAGGCAAGGACATGAATCCCTGTGCTATCTCCCTGGCCCAACTGTTTAGTTTAATTTATGACCTGGTGCGATTCACAGGGTACTTGATTCCATCACTTGGGCCCATTTCTCTGTGTGTAACTCTGAGGGACTTCTTCACAGAGGCCTAGTATGACTCTTCAGGTTAGTCTGGAAATTCTGATGAGTCATATCATTATTTACTATGCTTTCCTTCCAAAGACTTACAAAAAGTAAACATGAAACAAATATTTGGGTGTTTTATTTGCACTTTTGCATTTCCTTGCAGGACTGCAAGACTCTCTAAAAGGAGGTAAGGGACCTTCCTTGTCCTTCCCATGACCCATAGCAGCTAGCTTAGCACACATAAGGCATTCCATACATGTTTGTGGAGTAAGAATAATTTTATGTTGTTGAACTTATTGGTTGATGGTGTTCCAGTGAAGCCCGGAGTTTGAAAGAAGTCTCAGGCCTTGTGAGAGGTGGGAGTAAAGAGGTGAGCTGAGGGAATGTAGCCAGGAACCCTTAAAGCAAGTTCCTCAAGCCTTAAGGAGCTGACAGCAATGACAATGTAATGAGGATTCATGTGAATGTTGGGGACAGTAACACCAATCCAAGCCATGGGAAAGAACAAAGACTTGATCCTCACTTCCTCCTCTGCTAAGCCTGCACATAAATGTTTCTGCTGTTCTTCTGCATGTGACAGACAAAGCTCTGTGTGTGTGTGTGTGTGTGTGTGTGTGTGTGTGTGTGTGTGTGTGTATGCCACACTTGGCAGTGCTCAGGGCTTAATCCTAGCTCTGCACTCAGGGATCTCTCCTGACAGTGCTTGGGAGACCATGTATGTATGGTACTGGGGATCAAACCTGAATTGGCTACATGCAAGGCAAGTGCCGTACCCACTGTACTATCTCTCTGGCCAGAAACATAAATTTGTGATTATCTTCTAGGGATTCCTTGGATTGAACCTAACATACTAAATAAGTCACAGGTCAAAATTCTTTTGAAAATTAATTGCATGTTAAATTTCATCTCACGTTTTCTTATCTCTGGAATTTTGACATACTTCTGAGCTTTGAAAATTAAGAACTTTGGGGAATAAAATGCAGCCTCTATGGCTTGAGAAATCTAAAAATAAACCATGAGAACTCGAGCTCCCTGTAATTCTCACCTTTGCTTTGTTACTTTGTGGGGAGGGAGTTATGTTTCGACACCCAGAGCTAAGTCATTACATTTTATATTTGGTGACATCAATTTTACTTTTTATGCATTCATTAATTATGGCAAAATTATATAAAGCTTTGGTGAAAAATTTTAATCAAAGTTGTCTGTTTCACTGCTGGAAATCTGGTTCCATAGGAGAGCACATGCTTTGAATGTGTGAGAACCTAGGTCGGGTCCCTGGAACCACAAAAACGTTTTTCATTTAAAAGATGTAGGGGGGAGGGTGTGAGTGAACCACACCCAGTGACATTCAGAGTTTACTCCTGGCTCTGTGCTCAGGAATCGCTTCTGGCAAAACCTGGGGCACCATATGCAGTACCATGGGTAGAACTTGGTGAGTCACTTGTAAGACATGTACCCAAAACCCTGTGCTATCTCTCTAGCTCAAGAGATAGATTTTCATTTTTAGAAAGTAAGATTTGATGGAACCTTCCAGATGTCCAGAACATGCCCAAGGATATGCATAGTCTGTCATTTAAAAACGGGGACTCTGCTATTGCTATCTACGGGTGCGGGACATTGACTTGGGTGTTGGGTGCTTTGTGAATCAGAGAAAAACTCCAAGTGGCCAGGGAGATAGCTCAGTGGTCATGGGGGAATGGATGCTGTGCCAACACTTGCACCACAAGCCTCCTGAGCCTGAGCAGCACAATGTATTCCCGTTGAGAATTGAATTCCCTTCTCGGCTGGTGGGGAATTATGGGGAGTCACTCCCAGGATCCCCGAGCACTGTTTGAGAGCTTCTCTCAGTCAAAGGATTCCTGAGTGGATACCAGCCAACACTTTCAGACGACGTAGCTCAAGGGGGAAAACTGTTAGTGTTGTTTAGAGGCCCTGCTCATGTCTATTTTCCTTCCTAGGTATTGTGCCTAGCTCATACTTTTGGATAAGGGCTGTTGTGAAATTTCTAGAAAGAACATTTGACACAGGTCAGGAAAGAATGGAAGACCTTTTCATTTTTACTTATCAACATTCTTTGTTAAAAATAAATAAATGTATACAACATTGAGACAAGAAAAGGATCCAGTAAAAATCTAATAAGAGAAGATTAGAGCCGGAGTACAGTGGGGAGGGAACTTGATTTGCATATGTCTGACCTGGGTTTAATCCCTGGTACTGCTAAATCAGTCAGGCATGATCCCTGAGTGCAGAACCAGGAGTAAGCCTTGAGCACCACCAGCTGTGGCCCCCAAACAAAAACAGAAACAAAATATCTAATAAGAGAACCTAAGTACAGGGAACTTGTGTGCTTGCCTTGCAAGCAGCTTGCTCTTGTTCAGATGCTTTCACTGCATATGGTTCCCTGACCACTACCAGGAGTGATCCCTAAAGCACAGAGCCAGAAATAAGCCCTGAGCACTGCCAAGTGTGACCCAAAGCTGGGGGGGAAAAATCGACTAAGCTTTCTAGATAGAAGTAATCACTACTGACAGCTGTCCCTCCATCTGTGTGTGTTTATGTGCTTGTACAAAATTGCAGCCACCAGCCGTATGACACTTGTAACCTGCTTTTTCTCTTTTTACAGTTTATCATGAAAATCTCTGTGTCTCCCTGTGACTCAATGCCTGGGTCTGTTTTTATTGGGTAATGAATGGAATCGAAGCTGCAGGCACAAGTCCAGGCTTTTTGGGGAGCCGTGGTCGGGCAATTCTTTGGGGACACAATGCCAACATGACTATCTCTTTTCTGGGCACCAGGCAAGTCTGGCACCACTGCAAAACCACACCAAAGATGACCCCTCTTCATTCCGATAAATAACCTGATTTACACAATCAGCCGAGATGCTACCAAGATGCTGGGGGTGACAAAAGATGGTTAAGAAAAACCTGCTGAAGCAGAGCCGTGGCAGCCTGGGGAGGGTCCCTGCCCTCTGATTCATCGTTAGTTAGTGCAAACGTGGCATATGGACTGGGGTATTTTTATTTTGGGAATTGCTGCCAATCTGATGGTAAAGGCTAGCAATTTCCTGAATGCTCATAATCTAGGTGGGCGTGCTCAGGGTGCGGTCCAGTGAGAAGCTGACCATTCCACTTGAAAATAGGCCAGTGGAGGGCAAAGGGGCTCGGGCAGGCTGGTTGTTTTTCTCCGAAACGGAATCAGTTTTCAAGTGCCCAGCGTTTCTGTTCTGAATCATGGGAGTGAAGATGACTCAGAATGTCTGCCCTTTTGTGCAGGAAGTTGCTGTTTGCCACCGTGGCAGAGTTCCATGGAAGGAGTATTGGTGGGCTGAAGTTCACGGTGATGCTAGCCTGAGGTTTTGGAACTGCTTGTGCGCGACAAATGGAGACTATTAGCATCTTGAAAATAAATGTCCTGCGACCAAGTTGAGTCTGTGCAGTGTGTTATCCATAGTTCTATTCTTCGGCTCCTTATACATAAACACACACGGAGAGATTAATTAGAAACCTATTACGATGAGCCAGGGACAAAGAGAAATTCCACTCGCCACAAAGACAGGGCCTTTAAAATCTACCTGATTCATAAGAGAGAGAACATGGCACCAAGCCAAACTTGGTGAAGTTACAGAAAGAAGGACACATAAAGAATCAAGAGAAGAGAGCAAATGGTTATGTCTGGAGAAAGATGTGGGAAGACTCTGCCCCGAGAGTTTTTAATGTCAGGATTGGCTGTTCCCACAGTGAGAGTGCCCGCATTGTTATCAATGGTTATCAAGGACAGACTGCATAGATAGAGGGAACCAAAGTCTCATATCCCAGGCTGGGAGGGGGAGGGGTGGGTAGAGGGGAAGAGAGAGTGAGGGAATATTTCTTTCATGTCCTTCATCAGGAGTCACCCGGAAGCTTCTCGTTGCTTGTGTTCCTTGCCCCATGCTTCTAGAATGAGCTGGAAGATTCCCATTCTGCCTTAACTGTTGTAGAATTAGCATTGTTTGTTATTTCTTCAGAGACATGTTGGTCCCCTCTAGCCTGCCTTCTGCCTTACTTCCAGTCATTCAAGCCCATGAGGGAAGACAACTCTGACCCAGCTCTCCTCCCCTTAGAGAGGCGAATAGGTCCTGGTTTCCAGGTCAAACATTGGCAGGTGGCAGGCTCAGGTGTTCGGGGGTAGGCTCTGAGCTGAGAACTCTGGGAATCTCTAGGGGTGGAAATTGTGGATTTGATCATTGTTGTGCAAACTTGGACAAATCTATGTTTTAGTTTCCTCATCTAACAAGGAGCGTGGAGAGTATTATCTATATGCTTGGGTGATTGTGAACTTTCAAAAGACATAATACTTATAAAATATTTAGAGGCACTCCTGGCATTTAGGCATCCCTGAACAGTAAACTTTATTATCAACTTTTAACCTATTATTATTGTTACCACTGCTGAATTGGGAGAGCTTTTGAATTAACCTGGGAATGACTTTTGGAATCCTTTGGTCACAGTCTCTCAAAAGATAATGCTGGCACAAGAAGAGACTATTCTATCTTTTTATTTTATTTTTTTCTTTTTGGGTCACATTTGGCGATGCATAAGGGGTTACTCCTGGCTCATGTACTCAGGAATTACTCTTGGCAGTACTCAGGGGACCATATGGGATGCTGGGAATCGAACCCAGGTCGGCCGTGTGCAGCACAAACGCCCTACCTGCTATGCTATGGCTCCAGCCCCTATCTTTTTTTTTTCTTTCCTAATCATTTTCCCCCTTTTTGTCAGATCAGAAATAAAGTCTTTGCACTAACTATGAAGTAAAACTTATTTCCCCGTTGGTTTCCCTGCCAAGTCCTGCAGCTACAAGCTGACCTTGCAGAGCTTGAGAGTTGTAATTAGGGGAGGGAGTGTGGTGGGGAGCAGCCAGCCAGAGAAGAACGGGCAAAGAAGGATGGGGGTCTCCTCTGAGAGCCTGTGGTGGTCTGCTTCCCTGGGCAGGGGGTTTGGATGAGCCTGAAGGCGAGAGTAGCAGCAGCGGCCCTTCGGGCTGTCAGGATCCGCCAGTTAGTCCCACTGGCAATGACATGACTCCAGAGTTTTGCCGGATGACATAAACCACCAAACCTTCCACCTTCATTTTTATGGGGCCTTTTAGCTAAATATTTTTGCTGTGCCTTCATGTCTGGACACACCTCTGTTTCGAGTAAAAAAATATATATCTCTCTCTGGCGTGACTAATGGTTCCAAAAACATGATATTAAAATCCAATCAGTGTCTCACCTATTATTTCCACCCACCAGAAGACTCCCAGGGGCCAAAGCGACCTTAAGGGCTGTCTCACCCCAGACAGCCCAAGGGAAATTTGCTCTTGGTATGGAGTTGCGGGTCTAAACAGGTCTTCCATGCCGACCAGAATCTGCAAACCTTCACGTCGCTCCTAAATGTCTTACTGAAGTCTTACACTTGAAGTCAAAGTTAAAAACAAAAAAATGGGCCCAGTGGAGTTTAAGTCGTCTCCCACAGGAGTTCATCTTGTGTGATGACTGAAGGAGACTTCCCAAGCCGAATTCTGGTTCTGTCACTAAGTATCTGTGACTTGGAAACAATTTCTTTATTTCATTTATTTATTTATTTATTTAAATTTTTTTTTTAAAAAAATTTTAAATTTTATTGAATCACCATGAGATAGTTATAAGCTTTCATGTTTGGGTTACAATCTCACAATGATCAAACACCCATCCCTCCACCAGTGCACATTCCCCACCACTAATATCCCGAGTATACTCCCCCTTTCCCACCCTCCCCCTGCCTCTGTGGCAGACAATATTCCCCATACTCTCTCTCTACTTTTGGGCATTATGGCTTGCAACACAGACACCGAGAGGTCATCATGTTTGGTCCATTATTTACTTTCAGCATGCATCTCCCATCCCAGCTGGTTCCTCCAGCCATCATTTTCTTAGTGATCCCTCCTCTATTCCATGTGCTGTCTCCCCTCTGCTCATGAAGCAGTCTTCCAGCTATGGGGCAATCCCCCTGGTCCTTGTATGTACTGTCCTTGAGTGTCAGCCTCATGTGATGTTATTTTATACTCCACAAATGAGTGCAGTCCTTCTCTGTCTGTCCCTCTCTTTCTGACTCATTTAACTTAGCATGATACTCTCCATGTCTATCCATTTATAAGCAAATTTCATGACTTCATCTCTCCTAACAGCTGCATAGTTTTCCATTGTGTAGATGTACCAAAATTTCTATAACAGTCACCTGTTTTAGGGCACTCGGGTTGTGGAAACAATTTCTTATCCTTCCTGGGCTGTTTTCCCCTCCTGCCAAACAGGGATAACAACGCTACCCCACAGGGTCATGAAAGAAATAAGGGATGTTACTTTATTTTTATTTATTTATTTATTTATTTTGCTTTTTGGGTCACACCTGGCTCTGCACAGGGGTTACTCCTGGCTCTGCACTCAGGAATTATCCCTGGTGGTGCTCAGGGGACTATATGGGATGCTGGGAATCGAACCCGGGTCGGTCATGTGCAAAGCAAATGCCCTACCCGCTGTGCTATCGCTCCAGCCCCAGGGATGTTACTTTAATGTAAGCTCCAAGTATAATTTGCCAGCATCTGGCCCATTTAAAATCACAAGTGTATCTTTATGTAACTGTGCAAAAATAATTTAAAATATACTTTAATAGTAAAATTAATACATGACAAATGAAAAAATTACTACATACAGTAGTATTATTTTTTGAGTTTATATGCGTGTACTATAAAGAAATAATATTTTCAAGTGTAGGCCTGGGGAGAGAAGAAAGATAGTATAGTGGTTAAGATGCATGTGTGCCTTGCATATGCCAATACCAGCTCAACCCTCATATGACATCACATGGTCCTCCAAGCGTCACCAGGTGCAGGCCTGGGGGCCCCTGAGCACTGCCTGGTGTGGTTCTGGAAGGCCCTGAGCACCGCTTGAGCGGCACTGTTGAGCCCTGGCAGTGCCGGACCTGACCAACAGTGTGTCCTTGTATTGAACCACTAATCCCGTTGACCAAGAATTGCCCCAAAACAGCCCTGGCCCTTCTGTGCTTAGGAGATCCTCCAAAATCTTTTAAAACAAAAAGTAAAGCATAGGCTTGGTTAAAAAAAAATAGTTCATTGAAGTAAAAGTACTGATATTTCCTTTTCTGTTTCTTGATAAGGAGAAAGAGGAAGTCGACTTTTAGCTTCAATATGGAAATGTTAATAACATTGGTCTCTGTGGACCATTAAACAATGTATCAAGTGATCACCAAATACTATTCAGTATACTTCAACTATGGGCATGGATGAACTGGATTTACCAGATTACATTAAGATTTTTTTCTATATTTCCATCCTTTACTTAAAACCAGAGGTATCTACATAAAAGTACAAGTCTCTCCTTTCTCACTCTAGTATCTAACCCTTTACTTGAACGATCATGGCTGGGATATTCATATTCATAGCTCTCATCAGATACTCAAGCTCGAGGCTAGTTTCAATTTAACATGTCCTCTTTGATGGCCAAAGAAATTTCAAAATCAACAACATTCCTAAGATTGAAATTACTATATTTTTCTTTCAAACCTGAACCTCTTCCAAGGATCTCTGTTTCATTGATTGGCACCTTCCATCACTTAAGCTATAAAATTCAGCTCAGCTTTGATATCTCCTTTTCCTCATGTTTGATCCAAATGCTCCGCTAAAGTGTTATTGGTTATCTCCTAACCTGTGACTGCAGCATCTGCTTCTGCACACATTTACTCCAATCCTCAGTGTTCTCACAGATTGACTCCAATCCTTAATGCTAACACTCCGGTTCAAATGATCCACACCTTTCATCTAACTACTCCCTTTGAACCAGGCTTTCATTTCTTTTCCTTCTTACCTTTCAAGCAGTTGACCCAGGTTCAATCCCCAGCATCACATAGCCCTGCTAGGAGTGATCTCTGAGCACAGAGTCAGGAGTAACCCCTGATCACTACCAGGTGTAGCCTCCCCAACAAAACAAACACACAAAGAGACAGACAGTCAACTCTGGGTCATCCAATCCATTTTCCACAGTGAAGTTGGAGTAAACTTTTCAAGTCCGATTAAGTCACCTTGCTGCTTCATTCACAAGTGGCTTCAGTATTCTTAAAATAACGATAGCATCTTCATTCACCTTCCTGATCTGCATTGTCTGGCCCTTCTCTTCCTTCGCTGTCTCGTCTGGCAGTCCAATTTCATTTGGTCTTTTCTCTTGTGTCCCCGGGGCTTCCTTCTGTTCTTTATCTTTCTCCTGCTCCCTTAGCCACAGGAGGAGGGACAGTGCCTTGAATGACCTTTTCTACTCACTCTGCCTAATCAATGCCAACTTTTTATCTCAACTCAAGCAAAAGAAGGTTTTTTAAAAATCTTTCTGATTTGGTTAATTTCCTTTAACTAAAGATTTCATTGTAACACTAAATACTTCTCCTGGTAAGACTTTATTAATGCATCTATGCAGCAAATATTATTGTGCACCTACCATGCCTTTGGTTTTGTTTTAGATACACAGGATATATAGAGATACAGATCTCTCTTCTGAGGCTGCCAGAGCAGATGGGAAACAGACAATAAACAACTGTAATTGTCTCGGGGTAATCAGTACTTTAAGAGCAGGGGAGTGGAGATAGACTAGGGGTAGGTTCAGATATGCAGCTTTCTATTTGTGGATTATTTGGTTAATATTTGAATTCACTACAAGATCATAAGCTCTATGAAGACAGGGCTTTGTCACTTCAGCATCTAGCGTACATATATGTGATAGTGGAATAATTCTTCCAATAACAGCAGTCGGTATAAGAAGAAATACAGCATTGTTGGGTTGTCTTTTATAAATAGATGCCAATGATTTTTGTTTGTTTGTTTTGGGGGATGATACCTGGCAATGCTCAGGGCTTACTCCTGGCTCTATGCTTAGGGATTATCTCGTAGAGCTCAGGGGAGCTGTATGAGGTGCCGGGGACTAAACCTGGGTCAGCTACATGCCAGCAAGCCCTACTCAGAGCATTACCAGTATAGCCCCAGATGTCAGTGATTTTTCAAGGGAGATTTTAAAATGAATGGTGTTTCACTTCACAGTAATTTAACTCTTTAAACCCCTATGTTTAAATGAAACACTGTTTTCTGTGACATTTTAGGCACTGAACACTTGGAGTTCCCTTTGTTCTTCAATGAAAAGCAATTCCAGAAAACACCCTGAACTTTCTTGATTTTTATTTTGGTAAATGATCTTCAAGTTGAAAGTAGGGGGGGGGGGGGAAATGCGCGTGTGCGCGCGCGCGCACACACACACACACACACACACACATTTTCTTGTGACTGAAAATGCCAGTAAAAACCTAAACCTGCTTCACAAATGGGTCTGTATTTTTGGAAAGAAAAGAACTCCTCCCCTGAAGATGAACAGAGCTCTGAAGTCCCATGCTTTCCCTTGAGCTTTTTAGCTATCCAGGAAGCAAAAATGGTTCCAGTTCCAAAAGATTTATTTTTCTTCCTCACAGGGAAAGTCAGCAGTTTTAAGAAGCAGAGGGTTTGCATGCTAAGCATTTCTGAGGAAGGCAAAGATCTGTTCTGGTATTTCTGCTTTACTTCTCAGTTAGGATGTAAGCTAGAAAAGCTCCAGTGAGGCAATGATAGCAGGATAGTGAGGAAAAAGTAGAAGGCAAATCATATTTTTTAAAGCAACATTGAATTTTGAAAACACGATATCTGTAATAACTAATGCCAGTCATTTTTTAAAAGTTGGTGTGGAAGCATGTCTTTAGATTTTCTTTTAAAAGATAAAATTGATAAAAGTTCTTGAAAAATAGTGTTTTGGTATTTTAATTTCATCATGGACATGCCCTGTTTAGCTATATCTTCCCAGGTGGTCACCCACTACTGACCACCCCCCCAACACACACACACACACACACACACACACACACACACACACACACACACTCATCCCACGCCACTGCCGTTGTCTTTGCTGAAATTATTTAAGGTGGGAACTGAAGCCGAATTGCTCTATTTGTTGGGTCTCTCCCACGCATGCAGAAGATAGATATCTTATTAAACTTTTTCATTTTTTTCTCATCAAAAAATTCTTTTGGTAGGAATTCCTCCAGAAAATAAAGACAGGAAAGCTCCAATAAACTAGAAAATTGTGCTGAGAGCAGAATTCTAGGGGGAGAGTATATGAAGGTGAGTGTGGCGGTAGGGCACACACATTCAGGGCCGTTTGGAAAGAAATGCAAAATAAGCAAAACATAATGAGCTTGCACTGGAGAACTTTCCAAGAGCAGATCCCAGCGAGGAAGCGGGATCCTCGGGACCCATGGAGCTCGGCTGACATCTAGTGTACAGAAAGGTGAGGCCTTTCAATGGTGTGAAATAATCTCCATTGTTACAGAGCTGAGAAGGAAATTATTTTATTAATCAAAATACGTTAAGAGGAACCATTGCAATGGTAGTTCATTTGATTCCCTCTATCACAACCCTGCCAGCAAAACCAAACAATCATTTGACACATGGGTAAACTGAGGCTGGAACAAAGAAATATTCAGTCATCTCCCCCAGGATAACATGCCTCATACGTGACCAACCAGGACAAAAACAAAGAAAGCTTTAAAAAGATCTGAGGTAACAAGCTATGTAGGTTGTAGAGGTACAATTTTACATCTCTTTTAAATGTGTTACCACACCACGACCACCACCAACGTCCCTCCACCACAGGGGCCCCTACGCTCACTCCTGCCCTCTCTTCTCAGGTCCCCTCAGCTCTGTGTCAAGTGAGTTCACAGGCTTGATTCCTTCACTTCCTTGCTTTCCTTCTCTGGATCAGACCTGAGTGAGATCAGCTGGTATTCATCTTTCTCCTTCTGACTTTTTTCACTTAGTACGAACCCCTCCAATTCCAACCGTGTTGTAGCAAAAGGTGTTTTCTTGTCTTACGAATTTTTTTCTTATGGTGGAGCAGTGTTCCATTGTGCCTGTCTTTTTTATCCATTCATCGACTACTGTAAACAGCATCACAGTGAACAAAGGCGTGCATCTATCTTTCTGAAGGAAAATAAGGAGAGAATCATTTCACCTCAGATTGTTCTTCTGCAACTCTCCTTCCCCTGCTTCCATAGGTCTGCTTTCCCAGCTTCACGGGTCTCGGAGAGATGTCCTCCAGGGGGGAAATTACTCCTCCTTTGAAGAGATTTTTTTTTTTAAATCCCAATCTCCATGGAAATTAGGATCGAGGACTGTTTCTGAAGGCATCCTACCTGGGCATCTAAAATCACAAAATAAAAAAAATACAGCACCTTAACAATAACCAAAAAAAAGGTTAACAGGAGGTGAGTATAGAAGATAGATCAGATTTACTGAAGACATCGGGAAGCAAAGTCCCATCAAACACACAACCAGAAATCAACTACATATCTCTGATAAAGGTTCATCAGCCTGAAAAACACATGCATTCTTATGATCGAAGGTGGGTAATCATGGCTTGGAACTGGAAAAGATGATGAGCTGGGACTCTCAGCAAGGTGCATTGTGGGTAACGTTACCGTTGGCGGACCTGGCCCTGAGCTGGAGTGTACCAGCACTGTGGAAATTACAGTTCACACCATCCATCAGTGGCCAATGGGACAGGGCAGGAAACCCACGCGGCTGGTAGAAACCAACACAAGGAAAGTCTGAGTCCCTGGGCCAGGTTTTGATTTTGGGTTTTTGAGTTGTTTTTTTTTTTTTTTTTAAGTTTTTAAAAGTTTTTTATTGACCACCGCTGAATCTTCTTCCTGTCTCTTTCAGGAAACTGACGCAAAGGTTGGTTCAGCCGGGAGGAAGAGAACTGGAAAACAAACTCTAGGCATACTAGGGATTGGGAGTAGCGCCAGAGGTGATGGGCAGTGTGGAACTCTCCCCCGGCGCCCTTCCCGGCCCATCCCCCAACCAGCAACCCTTCAACCCCGAGGCTTTCAACTTCTTCCACTCCACCACCTTCCCCTCCACAACAAAAGAGGGCTCCAACATTAGAGCCACAGTGCCATCTGCAGGAAAAGACAGGAATCCGATTGTGTAAGCAGGAAAGTTGTGGAGCCAATTGTTTTAAAACTAAATTGGGATTCCTCAAAGAAAATGACAAGTGTTTGGGGCCTTAGTACAGAGATTAAGGCACTTGCCTGGCATGTGGATCTGACTATGACAGTGGCTTGTGTCTTTTCATCAGTTACAGTTCCCTAAGTATTCAGATGCAGCGCCTGAGCAGAGAGCCAGAAGTGACTGAGAGCACGGAGCCCCGTGTGGCCCCTGAACACTATGACGCGTGACCCCCAAACTAGAAATTAATTAATTGTCACAATTAATTAATTGTCATCCCGTTGGTCCTCAGTTTGCTCCAGCGGGTGCCAGTAATGTCTCCATTTGTCCCTGTGGAGTGCTAGTATAGCCCAATGATATCTACTCGCTCCAGGAATAGGAAGAGCCTCAAATCATTCTTTCAGGGTTTTGATGAAGAAGTCTGACCATCTCGTTGGTGGGCGGCCACTCGGTCTTTTGACTTCCCGTGGAATCCACGCCGTAACAGCTCTAGTCCAGCAGTCATTTCCAAATCGCATTACGTGTCTGGCCCATCTGATTTTTTGATGCCTTGGTAAAAGAGACAGCGTCCCTGATTCTTGATCATCGACAGAGGTCAGAACTCCTTTTTTTTTTTTTCAATTCCTGGTTTTTTTTTTAACTCCTATTTAAAAAAATTTTTTTAAACTCCTATTTTTTAATCCTATTTTTAAACTCCTATTTTTAATTTAATTAATTAAATAAATTAATTAAAAGGAATTAAAAAAGAAAACAGCAAGTGTCCAGGGGGAAAACTTACAGACAGAATCAGAAGAGATACAAAGAACTGAGAAAAATTAGTACAACAAAACACACTTAGGATCTCAACTACATATAGAAAAGGAAGTCCAAGCTATATATCTTTATCTATACCTGTATCTATATCTCTGTCGATTTATATGGTTTGGAGTCACCCTGACATGGTCCTCAGGGGTCATTCCTGGGTGGTGCTTGGGAGCAAGGGCGGTGTCGGAGATCAAACTTGGGGCTCTATCATGCAAAGCATCTGCTTAGCCCTTTGAGCTCCCCCACAGCACCCAGGAATGCTTTTAAGTTCAATTTCTGGAGAAGAGTAATTTTAATGCCCCTAAAATGTGTCTCCAAATGTCTTAAGTCAGCGTTTTCCCCAACAGTAGTGCATATCTGAAATGCTAACCGGGGACAAATAACCCAAGATATTTTTTACAAGAGCTGTAAGAGAATAGAAAATTCTTCACTAAAGGGATTAAAGATATTTTAACATTCCAAACAGAGATGTTGGATATTAAAGGCATGTTATATGAAATTCAGTAAACATGGAAAGCATAATAAGTAGACTCAATTTCCCAGAAGAAAGACTATAAAGATTCAAAGATTGAATCACAACAATAAATCAAATGAAAGAGAAGGAAGAAATAAAATTTAGAAAAAAGGAATAAAATCTATGAAAAATATCAGACTTGGTCAAAAGAGTATTGGGAATTTTAGATGAGAGAAAGAGAGAGAGGAGAGAGAGAGAGCGAAACAGATACTTATTCAAAGAAATAATAGCTGAGAATTCCCCAGACCTAAGTGAAGAGCTAACAATAGGTAGAGAGGAAACTGAGAGAACACCCAAATTTCTGAGCCTAGAACAAGGCATACTGCTATTAAACTATCAGAATTCAATGACACAAAAATATCAAAGGCTGCAGAAAGAAAAAAAAGAGAGAAAGAGAGAAAGAAAGAAAGAAAGCAAGCAAGAAAGAAAGAAAGCAAGAAAGAAAGAAAGAAAGAAAGAAAGAAAGAAAGAAAGAAAGAAAGAAAGAAAGAAAGAAAGAAAGAAAGAAAGAAAGAAAGAAAGAAAGAAAGAAAGGGAGAGAGAAAGAGAAAAAGGGAGAAAGGGAGAGAGAGAGAGGGAGGGAGGAAGGAAAGAAGGAAGGACGGAAGGAAGGAAGGAAGGAAGGAAGGAAGGAAGGAAGGAAGGAAGGAAGGAAGGAAGGAAGGAAGGAAGGAAGGAAGGAAGGAAGGAAGAGAAAAAGAAGTAGCACCCAAAGATACCTCTAGCAGGTGTTTTTTTTTGTTTTTGGGCATCCCTGGAAGTGCTCAAGATTTGTTCATGGCTCTGGACTCAGGAATCAGTCTCGGCGGAGCTGAGGGAGCATATGGGGCACTCGGGATCGAACCCGAGTTGGCCTCACAAGCCAGCACCCCACCTACTGTACTGTCTTTCCAGTCCCACAGCGAGTTTTTATTAGACTTCTTAGTAAACACTCTATAGGTTGAAAGAGAATGGCATAAAATTTACTACTAAAAGATTAAAAGTGTCAACCAAGAATAAGTTCTTGAAAAATTTCTTTTCAGATGATGGAGAAATAAAATCGTTTTTAGACAAACAAAAACTAAGTGTTTACTACCACCAGACTATTCTTTAAGAAATGCTGCAAGGGATTATATATAAAAATAAGAAACAAAAGAGCGCAAAGCCTTGAGCAAGGGTAAGTAGCAATACAAAAGCAGAAACATAAACAGAAATATGAGACAACAAAAACATGAAAGGAAAGGAGAAAAGGGAAGAAATGCATAGTCCAAAGATGATGAGTCAAAACCAGTACATACAAAAGACTTATTTGCTCTAATAAGTTTGATGCAACTCTTATGATAACCACAAAATAAAAATCATAGACAAATGGAGGGGCAGCAACATAAATATAAAACAACCAGAAAAATAGAAGAATGACAGTTAAAAAATCATATATAAATGGTTTGTATTCACAAAGAGTTGCTATTAGGTTGTTTTTTTTATGCACGGGTTTTTTTGTTTGTTTTTTGGCTCCACATCTAGTTGTGCTCGGGGCTTACTCCTGTCTCTGAGCTCATGGATTACTCCTGGTGGGCTCAGGGGACCGTATGGGGTGCCTGGGATCGAATCCAGACTGGTCACATGCAAGACAAGCTCTCTACTTGCTGTACTATTGCTCTTGCTCATGGATTGTTGTTGTTGTTGTTGTTGTTTATCTATGTCAGAGTCTCACATCAGATATAAAGACAAGCATAAGATCAGAGAGACTGAAGATTCACTCATTAGGGAAGCACCTAAATACACAATATATTATTAGCAGACCTCAAGCATACACTGGAAGCAACACAATAATAGTAGCGGATCTCAACACACACGTAAAATAACGTAAAATAATGAAAATAATCCAGACCCCTCCCTCTCAAAAAGCTAGGAGATACACATGGCATTAAAGAAGTCAATGATGAGGTGGGCTTAACATATATACAAAAATTCCACTTTCTAATAAATGAATATTTAGAAGATATTTGCAAGTGCATATGGAATATTATCAAGAATGTATCATATTTGGTATCCAAAATAATTTTTAATAAATGTGAAGGTTAAAATCCTATAAAGCATTTTTCCAGTTACAGGCATAAGACTAGAAAGTAATAACAAAAAGAAAACAGAAAGAGTTTCAAGCATGCGGTGATTAAATAACAGGTTATTAAATAATTTGGCTCAATAAAGAAATTGAAGGAAAGTTTATAAATGACTAAAGAACCGCAAACCCAATAAATAAGTAAGCTATCAGATATAACAAGACACAGCAAAAGCAACATTAAAAGGGAAGTTTGTGGGGGTTGGAGCGATAATACAGTGGGTAGGGCCTTGCATGCAGCCAAACCAGATTCAAACCCCATGTGAATTCCTGAGCACTTCCAGGAGTAAGTCCTGAGTACCACTAGCTTGTGGTCCTCAAACACACAACAACAACAAAAGAGAAGTTTAGGCCTCTTGATATAGACCTTCATTACTAAATAAGAAAAATCTTCAGTGAACTAACTTTATACCTGAGGGAACCAGAAAAGGGGTAGAAAAGAGAACCAAAAGTCAAGAGAAGGAAGAAACAATAAAAATTAGAATGGAAGTAATTAACATAGAAGCCAAGTGATTATACAAAATATCAATGAAACTAAGAGCTATGTGTTTGAAAAAAAATCAGTGAAATCAATAGAATTCTCACTAGGCTCACCAAGGCAAAGAGAAATAACCCTGAAGAAAGGAATCAGCAATAAAAGAGGTGAAGTTGCTACGGATACAGCAGAAATACACAAAGAACCAAAAGAGGCTAAGACCATCTATATGCAAACAAATTCAACAACCTAGAAGAAATAGATTTTTAGAGAATCACATAACTTTCTGACACCAGCCAGGGAGAGTACTGGCTTAAAGAGATCAATCAGAAACACAGGAGCCAAGTCTCCTTAAGAAAAATTGCCCAAGACCAGATTTCACCAGTGAATTCTACAAAACTTTCAGAGAAGAACTTAAACCCCATCCCACTAAAATTCTTCCCCAACAAAATTGAAGAGGAGGAATACCCCAAATAAATCTTATGAGACCAATATCACATTGATCCTCAAACCAGAAGAGAATTGCACTTTGTAGCATGTTTAAAAAGAACAAATAAAACTACCTATCTTTTCTGTTTACCTTTGCCTTTTTTCCAAACCAAAAGGACATCCAGATAGATAGAGACACAGTTCTTTAAGAATCCAAAAAGTCGTTTTTCTGGGTTTCCCCCCAGGATATTGTACTGTGTACAGATACATGCTTATCTTATTTTGCTTATCCATTTAATAGCAAAAATAAAAAGTGATCTAAAGACCCCAGGAGGTCAAATATAAAGAAATACATAATTAAGAAATTACAGGAAAGAATGGGGACAGAGAGATAGTCATCTTTACATTGGAAAAATAATGAAAACTTTCTGAAAGGAAAAACCTGCATTCATTTGGATTTCAAAAGAGAATTGCACCTCCAATTCAAATTTCCAATTTGGCTTCAACCTTTTCAAAGGTTTTTAAGTTCTATGTCTTTGTATTTAAGATACTATAATATCAACTAATCTTGAGTGCCACTAGGTACATAAAAAAGTAAATTCATACAAACAAGCTAACATATTTTTGGGGAAAAATAGAACTTTTCTGATACATATAAATTAATATTGATTAGTTTAATAAATTTCATAAAAACACTCACTTGGGAAAAGGTCATCACCTATGCTCTCAAATATACATTTTATACTTTTATTTTTTTAAAAAAACCATAATCTATGTGTTTATGACTTAAATAACAAGCAAAAATAAATAAAAGATATTTGCTCTTTTCTTAGACTTAAACCAGTATTAAACTTCAGAGGAACAAAATCTTTGATTTTCCATCATGAAATCTGACCATTTGTGTTAAGTCCATTTGAAAAAAGTGTCCACTTTTGCGATATTCATGCAAAAAACACTGCATAAAATTTTAAATGAGATAAGAGTCTTTAGAATTTACATATTTTCTTAAGCATTCCAATTTAAGATTTGACCTATTAAACTGTATTTTCATTGGACTTCTACAAGCAAGAAGAGACTTTATCTCAGGAGAAATGATGGCTATTTGCTGAACCAATATAATTATTTGCTCAACCAGAAAATTACTATAATTTACTTAAACTCCCATCCAGCTCAAAGTTTCATTTTCATATCTATTTCCTGTGACATAGATAATGAACATATTGTAAACTGCTAAGAGGTTTATAAGAACATCTTCATCCGAATAAGAAATAATTGAAAATTGGTCAATGACTACCAATTTAGCACATTCGTAGGACTTATGCTTTGTGCCCACACAAGTGCTGGCAAAACAGGCAATGATTTAACTCTAGCTGTGCTACTTTCAACAAAGAAGAACCCAAGTCATATTAGCTTAAATAGACACCTGGTTTGGTTCTTGTCTATAGTAGACAAACTAAGCTACCTTCCTTTGAAAGTTTGTTAGCAGTCAGAAATCCAGAAAGAGAAACAGTAAGAAAGTATAAAAACTTGGCTTTTTATACAAGTTTTTGTATGAAGTTCTTTGATTTTTTTTTTAAAAGAGACTAGATACTGTCAAGAAATTGTCCATAATAAGAACTGCAAAACCAACCAACTATAAGAACAAGACATGCAAGAGTAACAACAATCTGTGCTGGCACCACAGATGGTAAAGAATGTGGCAAGTGGACAACATATGACCTGCCCCAAGAGGACCTGTCTACTATTCATCTCCCCTCAATCATGCAAAGTATGAATATGGGGAGAAGCCTGGGATCTGGAGTTGGAATGGAGAGCTCCCAATTCACAACATATATAGTTACAGTTCAACCTGAGAATTCAGAAAGAACCAAACCAAGAATGCCTGTAGACTGCATTCAACTCTGTTAACATCTGCGTTAACTCTGTTAACAACTCAAACTCTGTCAACATCACATAACATCTGGGCTGCATCAATCTTGCATGCTTTTCTCTGCATGTTTTTGTAGACACGTATGGTGTATTCAGATGTAGATTTATATATGTTATATTGAACTACAGATCCAAAGATGAGTCAAACTGACCATGAAACAGCCACCTCTCTAGTCTGCCCATTGATCTCTTTGTGTTAGTGTTAGATCCCTGACGCTTTCTGGAAAGTGCACTACCCGCCACCACCGGCTGCTTCATACATTTGCAGTGCTTTTGCTGTATTTGCAATTATGCAGGACAGCCTTTGAGCAACTGAACCATTTTACTGACAGGGCAGAGAGCCAGAGGTACATCCCCCTCCTAGGGTAGGCAGCTCTTAACTACTGACTTCCAGGCACAAGAATATGAAAATCAAACTCCCCTGTCTTGGATCATGCTCACTTTGAGCTGCAACTTTTGTCCCATGGGTCTCCTGCAAAATCAAATTGCTTCTGTGGACTTTGTCTCTACTAGACCTCTGGCTGCTTCTTCTTCCTCCTGCTAATCTACTCCGATTCCCCCACTCTTGGGATAAAGAACTTCCTTAATAACTCACTTACACATAAATTGTCATCGCCAAATCTTAATTAATCCACCCGAAGAACATTTCTTCTGTGTCTCCATTTCTTCTTGCTTAATACGAAGACAATAATGTTGCCTCCCTCATTGGGCAGTCGTGATAATTTGGTGAGTTAGTGTGCATATAAAGAGCTTAGAACAATCTCTCACTATCACTATGTGAGTATTGGCTAAACTTATGCTCTCATGACATGAAGATGATGCAAATGAAATGGAAATATCACATCTTATAGTCAAGATCTGTTTCCTGGTGGAAGTATATATTGATAGAAATTTCAGACACACACGCACACATACACACACACACACGTAAAGATGCATGTACTCCAGGATCATACATGACCATAGGAATGAAAACCATGCCTCTGGAATGAAGAAATACCCAAATAACAAACCCAAGCTAAGCACCAGAATAGAGCATATGTTTAATAGGTAACAAATCCACCAGAGACTGTGGCATGGGACATATT
The DNA here is from genome assembly GCF_027595985.1 of Sorex araneus. NCBI lineage: Eukaryota > Metazoa > Chordata > Mammalia > Eulipotyphla > Soricidae > Sorex > Sorex araneus. The sequence continues at coordinate 180,139,722 of NC_073306.1, read as the reverse complement.
AAGACACCTCAGACATCTTAACGAAGCATTACAATGGATTCAGCTGCAGTACATCTGTCAAAGGAATAGGCCATCTGTCCCACGGCCACTTGTTTCTTACATATTGACATGGCCTAAGCTTCCTCTTTCTGCATCATTAGACATCTCCCTCCAACTTTCTCCATTGCTGTCATCAGCGTCATTAGCTTTCTATCCATCGAGATTATCAGCTTAGAAGAATTTATTTCCAACTTCATCTTCTCAACCAATCTTTCAGCATATTTGGCTTATTTTTTTTTTCAAGAAGCTCAACAGATCTTTTCCTTTCTGTAACTGCCAATGGAATTGATAGAAGCTCTAATACATCCTGTTTGGGGATTCCCATTGCTGGCTTACTCACATACCTTCTTATCTCTTCTGTCTTCAAATCACTGTCATTATAGTGAGGTGACTACTCCAACACATTTCATTATTTATCTCTATCTTCAAAGAGCATAATCTTCTAAACTATGTACTGGGCAGGTATGTAGTGCAGATGATGTACCGGGGACCATTCTAAATGCTTTACAAATATTCACATTCCAATTTTAAGCGCATTAATGGCCATGGTCCAAACTCACACATGAATCTTGGAAGAAAGCAACACGTTGCAGAGATGTCTCCCCACCCTGCACCAGTCTTTTCTCAGCCAAGCACCTCATGGGTGCAGTGGGGCAGATGTGTTTCTCTGCCTTTCCCCAAAGAACCCCAGCAACCACAAACCTCCAGAATCCAATTACCGGCATGCTCCTGGTTGACCTTCACAGGCCTACCCCGAGTCCCCCATGCATGAGATTGAATCCACTGAAAAACCTAGTTGTGTGGGACTTGTGACTGAAATATCCAGGCTTCCAGAGTCAGGAGTGAGCCCCTTCTCCCATCTCCCTGAACTTCCATTTTTCGGCAGTCATGCCCACGAACTACGTCTGGATGCCATTTAAATGCATTAATGGCCATGATCCAGAGACTCAAAAATGAATCTCAGAAGAGAGCAACATGTTTCAGAGATGCCTCTGGACCCCCAAATAACCATCCAGTTAATAAAGAATTTAACTGCAGTTCTAGCACCCTATGAAAATTATGCCACTGATATACCACAAGCAGTACACCACATTGATGGGGCGTAAGGTAGAAGACAACCGATCTTGATCAAAATACATACATATATATATATATACATATGTATATATAAAAAACTTGTATCACCTGTCATCCTGTTGCTCATCGATTTGCTCGAGCGGGCACAAGTAACATCTCCATTTGTCCTTGTCACGTACTAGTGTAGCCCAGTGCATCTGCTTGCTCCAGGAACACGAAGAGCATCAAATCTTTCATTCACAGCCTTGATGAAGAAGTCTGACCATCTTGTAAGTGGGCTGTCAGGCATTCATTCCACTGGATACCATGGAATCCAGTCAGTAATGGCTCTAGTCTAGTGGTGGTCTCCAAATTGCATTACGTATCCGGCCCATCTGATTTTCGATGCCTTGGCAAACAAGACAGTTCCCTGATTCTCAATCGTTGATGGAGGTCAGAACTCCAGATTTGGGGAAGCTTTGGGTTATGGTGGGAAGGTGTAATGATGATGGTGTTGAAATATTGAATGTAATCAATTACTGTGAACAACTCTTTACAATAAAATTTAAATATAGATATATGTTAACATTCTTCTGATGTTGACACTACCATTACCCTAGTTTTAGATGGGGAAGCTGCAAAGATAAGCATGCTTATTTATAAATCAATCATCAAATTTATAAAATTAGTCAGTGTCAGAGTCAGGACTGAAAGCCATGTCACTGACTCCAGGGGCCATGTGTGATGGTTTGATATCTACTGACAATACCTCAATGCTAACAGTAAGTGCTCACCATCATCATCAACACCGAGTTGCAGCGCTGTCAGACAGAGCCATGGTGGCAGTGCAAGCAGTGGCTCATCCACTGTGGGGTGCTGTCAGCCAACCACTGGGTGACCTGGGACTCGGCACAGGTGTTAGACCTGGTATAGACCTGGTCCTGCTCTGCCAGCTGCTCCACAACCTACAGACGCACTCCATCAACCTCAAGGAGATCAAGCTGAGGCAGCAGATGTCCCAGACGCTGCTCAGAGACGCAGGCCGGTGCGTGTTTGTCAGTGTGCAGATCGTTACAACATGACAGTCGACCAAAAGCTTACATTCGGTAGACTGGGAACACCAATAAAGGCGATTAGAGGCTGCTCCAAAAGCCTCCATCCCTCTCTCAGAGAGCCTGGCAAGCTACCAAAAGTATCCCGCCCCTATGGCAGAGCCTGGCAAGCTACTCATGATGTACTTGATATGCAAAAAAAAAAAAAACAGTAACAACGACGGTCCTCATTCCCCTGATCCTGAAAGAGCTCCCAATATGCCATTGGGCTACACTAGCATGCGACAGGGATGAATGGAGACATTACTGGCGCCCGCTCAAACAAATCAATGAACAACGGGATGACAGTAATACAGTGATACAGTGATCATCATCAACATAGCACTAACTCCAGCACTCACTCTGGACTCTAAATTATCTGCATTGTGAGTTTCTTTGTGTCTTTCTGTGGATGGAAAAGGGTAAGAGACATTCTGATAAGGTGGCTTGTTTGAAAAATTTGGAAGGGAACTGCTGGGGAATAACACTAGGGGTGTGGGGAGATTGATGTCTTTTTGAAGGATCAGGCTATAAATCCAGGTAGATGTGTGTGAACATCAAATCAATGAAAATGTTTATAAATGACTCTCAAGGTGTTAGTTGTCTTGGGTTTTAGAGCCTTCTATATTGATAGGGAGCTTGGATGGAGGCTATTTTATCACTCCACAAAATTCTTTTCTCCATCACTGGGACCACCAACTTCAGAGTCTCTCTATAACTCTTACGCTCTTGTGAGTTCCTTAAATCTCTTAGATTCTCAGTGTTTGCAGTAGGAATTATTTCTTTGCTTTAAAAAATTTCAAATTTTTTTTTGCTCTCTCCTTCCTATGGGTCAGGGGGCTGTGCCCCCAAGTGATACTCAGGAGGACCAGGTACCCAGCAATGATTTGTTTTTTGGTTTTGTGGCTACACCCTTCAGTGCTTACTGCTTACTCCTCTCCACTCAGGGATCACTCCTGGAAGATTCAGGGTACCATATGTGGTGCTGAGGATGAACCCAGACTGTCTGTGTTCAAGACAAACACCCTGTCCACTGTACTATGTTTCCAGGCCTCTCACCAGTGACTCTTATTTTTCCAACTGAATCAGTGCTTGTTCAAGGGTCCAAGGAGGCCTTGCCATGCCAGGGATACCTGGGCCACCGCAGCAGTACTGGGGGCCATCAGAGCCACATTCTGAGGTGCATGAGTGCTCCCAGTCCTGCACTTGACCGTGCTTGATGCTAGGAATCAAACCCCAATTGGGAGCATCATGCACCTTAACCACTTATCCTTCATTTTATCCCTTCAGTATTTTCCCAAGAAATCTAAGGAGTCCTCATAGGACCTCCTAGGACCTCATGGAACTTTAATAGTCTTCTTAGGACCTCATGGGATCTCATGGGACCCTAATAGACTCCTTAAGATTAAAAAAATTTCATAGGTGGTGTGTTTACAATTAGGGTGTGGTAACAATTCTACTACACTTGATAATATATGCATATAAATAAACTTTAAAGACCCAGGATAACATGTAATTTTTTGTTATCACACTTACACTTTTCATATTCAGAAAATCCATAAAATTTTTATTTGCTTTCAAAGTAAATTTGATTGTGGTTATGGGTCTTTAATGATTAGCAAATAATTTTTCTCATTTTACCCTTCCCCATTTATTATTATTATTATTATTTATTGGTTTGGGGTCACATCAGTGGTGCTCAGGGTTTATTCCTGGTCCAGTGGTTGTTCCTGGTGATGTTCAGGGGATCATAGTGGGGTCATCACCATGCAGGTCTAGGACTTTAACCCTGTACTATCTCTCTGGCCCATCGCATTAATTTTTGAAATAGTTGCTTAAATGAGAGCTAACATCTTCCTTAAGGCTATATTAATATTTGTTGACTTAACTAAAATAGAATTACGAGGGATGTATCAGTAAACAATTACTAAACGAAGTGTTAAAAATAAGCAACAATATAAAACATTCTATAGTTTGCAATGTAACTATTAAACTAAAGAAAATAAAGACTTCAAATATGTGTGTTTAGTCACCATCTGGAATAGCTTAATATGGCAAAAGACAAAAACAATACTATAGAATACTTTTGACTGTATTTATTCAAAGTAACTCAATTATAGAACCATATAGCAGGAGCAGATTGTGGTTATATGGTCGGGGTGAACATAAGCTTTTAAATTATTGTTTTCATTTGGGGCCCATAGGGAGGTAACTAAATAGTCGTACATAATTCCTTTAGAATTTTTCCTTTGGGGGAATATAACAACAATTTTATTCCATTGCAACAAAGATGGAATATCATTCTGGCCCCCGCAAGGGGATCAAACATGACACATGACTGAGCCATGCACAGCAGATGAGCTTATGGCAGACGATCAAAGCACAAGGGAACAGAAGATTCTAGAAGGCAAATTCTCCTTGGACAAAATTCTTGCAAGTTTTAAATATTCCTCATGATACTGTCTCAGAATTTAGAGCAACTTTATAACAGAGTGTTTGTCATCCTATATAAAATTCTGCTCCAAGTGGAATTCATGGCTACAGTCTTCCCACTCCTAAGATAGATAGATAGAACTCTATCTTAAATAATTTCTCTAGGGAATCTCTAGCCAAAATTTAGTTAAGAATGCCAGAATAGAAACTGAAGAGATAGTACAAGATTAAGGTGCATTACTCGCACGTGGTGAAGCACATGGCCCATGTCTGGTATGATCCCGGACACCACATATGTTCCTCTGAGCACCACCAGGACTGATTCCTGGGCTCAGAGCCATGAGTAAGTCCTGAGCATCAACCAGAACCACCCTTCCCCCCAAACAGAATGCCAGGATACATCTTAAGGCACCAAAAGATTTATATTTACCATATAAATCTTACCACACATTAAATCAGATACCAACAAATTATTATTACTTAAATAATAACTACAGAGGGGGATGTAACGCAACTATTAGAGCACATTCCTTACCTGTGCGAAGCCCATGTTAAGTCTTCAGCCCTGCAATAACAACAATGATAATAACAACAATAAATATGTAAATAAGCGTAGAAAATTAAAAGACCAGTTAATGGCCTTCAGAACAGACCATGTAGGGGAACAAATCAGGATATAGGGAATAATTTTATAATAAAGGGGAAAATAGAACTTTTAGTGGTAAGCTTAATGCAGTAGAGACATGCTGGTGTTCAGTGATGCTTACCTACTATCTATACAGTGCTATAATGCAATGCTGCCCAAATTTTAAAAAAGAGAAAATGAAGGGTAGGAAAATATTTGAAGACAGGGACAGAAAATTTACTATATTCTATATATTCAGATAGGAAAATTACTATACTTTGTATATTACTATATAATTGTGTATTACTATACAATTACCAGATATTGATAACAAAATTGACTCTAAATCTCCTAGATGCCAAAGCAAAGGAAAAAAGTAGCTTGATGTACGTATCACAGAATCTGTAAACCTAAAAACAGGACACTTTCTGTTTTTCTAGACCTGAAAAGAATTTCTTCTGTAATTCCCCATCAAGGAAACCTAGTTAAATCCACTTTTCCCCAGAGAATTTGTTTCATTGAGGCTGGTAGGCATGCTCTCCCCCTTTTTTTTCAAACCCTTAACATGTTTGTTTGCCTTTGATCCCAAAATATTTCCCTAGAGTTTATTTAGGGTGGTTGCTGAAGACAATAGTAAATAGAGCTGACCCAACCTTACCAAAGTGAAGGAGTCCATTATAGTCTGGAAGGTGGAGAGGGAGCTATTTGTCAATAAACTGATTTTCCTGCACTTTAGCGTTGTAGCACTGTCTGGCCTTGTTCATTGATTTGCTCAAGTGGGGCACCGGTAATGTCTCCATTGTGAGACTTGTTACCGTTTTGGCGTATGGAATAAGCCACAGATAGTGTGTGTGTTGGGGGTGGGAGGAGTTCGTGAAAAGTTACAAACTACAACCAATGCCTCAAAGGATCACCATTTCCTGAGACAGTGAAATTTGCGCTTGCAAATACAATAGGAGCAAAACCTGAGTCAGGACCCCAAGACTGTTGTACTGTATTTTCTTCTAGCTGAGAGGAAAGGCATCTGGTCTTGCTTTCCAAATTTCCTTTGTGGATGCTGAGCTTTTCTTGACACAATTCTACCTCCTCTTTCTGCACGTCCCTCCCCCCCCCCCCCGCCCCGCCCTCCTGCCTCAACCATGCCAGGTCCTCTCACTCCCCTAGAAAACTCCAAAGCAATCAAGTTCAGGTAAAGGAGACATCACATCATTTCACACTCCAACCAAACCCAAAGCACACAGCAAGAAAACATAGCTCCCTTTAGCCTCCACGCAGGACTTTGATCGAGCGAATGGCTTTACTGAGAAAAAAATTCAAATACCTCTTCCAAGCACTTTATTATTATTGCAAGTTTTGGAAGTGGGGGATGGAGGTCCTCTGAGAGAAACTGAAGCTGGAGTGCTGGAAAAATCCAGGCTTTGTTGCAAACTGGGAATTCCTTTTCACGTGGTATTTTTCTTCTGCTCACGGTAACTAATATTTCACTATTCCCTCTGCACCCAGGGCCAAGCTGCACCTGCAGGCGTCTTCTCCTGTTCTTACAACAAATCATTCATTATTCACAAGCACCATCAAGTTGTTTTAATATCTCTGAGGCCACTGGAACCAGTCTCAATCCCTCTCTTCACTTTGTCTCCTTTAAAAAAATGTTTGAGCAGGGCACTCCGCATGGTGCCATAGGGGACCTTGTGGTTCCAAGGATCGAACCTGGAACTCTCCCATGCAAAGCAGGCACTATAGCCCGTCAAACCTTCTCCCCAGCTCTCTTTTTCTTCCTTCCCCACATCTTCCTTCTCTCTTCTTATTATTCTTTTTACTTTTTGGGGGGGTAAAAAGTAAAAAGGGGACCCACACCTGGAGGTGCTCAAGGCTTAATCCTGGCTCTACATTCTAGGATTACTCCTGGCAGTACTCAGGAGACATGGGGCGCCAGGAATTGAACCCAGGTCAACCACCTACAAGGCAAGTACTTTGCCCACTGTACTATCTCTATGGCCCCTCTCTTGGAAGAAGCCTTACACTCACCTCTTCATCTATCTCACTTGATTCTCCTTCTCGGGCTGCAAAAATAATGAAAACTTTATGAACAAATGCTTCCTAGTGATTCAAGTGTCTTGAGATCATTGGTGATGTGCCTGGTGATCTTTACTGGGACTTTTCCTATCTGGAGTTGTGGGAGATGAGGCTGGATCTCAGAGGATTCCTGAATGTTGTGTGTGTATGGGGGGGAGGGGGGTGCTGCAGTTAAGTTAGAGATGAGGTAAGAAGGAGAGGCTAGAAGAACAAGAGGGATGGTGGTATCTTTACTCCACAGTAGAGAGAAGCCATTTATATATTTGTGAAAATACATAAATAATGCAATCAGTGGTATGGGTGGAAAGAAAGACTGGCACCCAAAGATAGGTCTTCAGTGGGTAATGGACAAGGCAGAGGAGATTGGGTGAGAAGACAGACTAGAGAAATTTCCAGAGCTGAGAACACAAGCCAAAGAAATTAGTCTTAGGTGGTCTCAAAGGGAGGAATTGCCACTGACATTTCTTTGCCTATATAGAGGTATCTTTTCCCCTCCCAGTTTTGAGATATACTTGACAAATATCATTAAGTAAGTTTAATATATACTATGTCTTCATTAAGATAAGATGTAGCAATAGCAACATGGCTACCACCATCAAATTGACAAATATTTCAGGGCCATCGCATCATCGTAGCAAAGTGATGAGAGTGTGTGGAGCACCTGTAAAACCCCGAGATTCAGAACAGTGGTCTTCCAAGTTTTTCAGCCTGTGAGCCATTCACAGACCATGCAGGCAACCATTACTTAGGGTAATTGTGAGTGTCTTTTTTTACTTTTTAATTTTATTTTCATAAAGTTGTTCATAATAATTGATTAAATTCAATATTTCAACACCAATTCCACCACCGTTACACCTTCCTGCCACCATTATTTCAAATTTTCCCACCACCACACAAGCCTGCCTCACAGGCAGATGCTAAATACCTTATTTTGTGTTGCTTGTTATGAATAATTAACTAAAAATGATCCAAAAAGGTTTCCTTAGAGGAAAGTGTGTGAAAATTGTTGTATCTCATCTTGGAGCCATTAAGTCCCTGTACAAAAGATCATTAAGATGTTATTAGAGTTATATATATATGTGTGTATATGTATATTCACACAGACATATACATGTATTTTGATTAAGATCGATTGTCTTGTACCTTACACCCTATCAAATGTGGTGTGCTACTCTTGGTATATCAGTGGCATAAAGTATGAGATGTCACGTGGCTGTGTGCTTCTGGAATTCTAAAATTTTAAATAGGTTGCTAGAGCTGGAGTTAAATATTTTAACTGGATGGTTTTGGGGTCTGGAGGCATCTCTGCGGTGTGCTACTCTCTTCCAAATTTCATTTGTGAGTCTCCAGATCATGGCCGTTAATACACTTAGATGGTGCCCAGAGGCAGTTCGTGGGTGTGACGGCCAGGAAAAGCCTGAGAAGGTCAGCCGTTAGCATGCTGGCAATTGGGGTTCTGGAGGTTTGCAGTTGCTGGGGTTCTTTTGGGGAAGACAGAGAGACACGCATGCCCGTTTCTGAGGTGCCCGGATGAAATTAGCCTGGCGGGGTGGGGAGACATCTCTACAGAATGCTGCTCTCTTCTAAGACTCTTTTGGGAGTCTCTCATGAGTGTATTTTTTCTTTTTCTTTTCTTTTTTTTTCTTTTTTTTTTTTTAATAAAGAAAGGTCTGCTAGCTATTTAAATTGAAAATAACCAGAAACTGAATTGGTAACAAAATGTGAATAATAGAACATCTCAAGGAGATGCTTAGGAGAAATCAGTATTTAACTCAAATGACATAAGTCCCAAACATGCATACACACTGCCACTTAGTCTTATTTCTTCTCAGTTATTCTCATTGCCTGGAGCAGTGTGAGCCCTACATGCCCTGGATGGCCCAGGTGTCACCTATATGAAGTACTAATGACTTTTTAATGGAATGACAGGAAATTTCTGTAGATCATTACTGTCTAGCAGTTGAAAACTCATTGATTTAAAAATGATTCAACTTTAATTCCTGATCCTATTTCTTAAGGCCTAGGACCTTAGACAAATGACTTACTTCTCTAAGCCTTGTTGTGTAATCTGTAAAATGGGGATAATAAGTCTAACCTATAATTATAGTTGCCCAATGAGGCAGCTCTTATTTCTTCTTCTACTACTACTAGGGCTGGAGTGATAGCATAATGGTAGGGCATTCGTCTTTCATGTGGCCGACCCGTGTTCAATCCTTCCGCCTCACTCAGAGAGCCTGGCAAGCTACCTAGAGTATCACACCTGCTCGGCAGAGCTTGGCAAGCTACCCGTGGTGTATTGGATATGCCAAAAACAGTAACAATAAGTCTCACAATGAGAGATGTTACTGGTGCCCGCTCAAACAAATCGATGAGCAACAGGATGACAGTGACAGTGACTACTACTATTATTACGGTGTCTATTGCGTAAAAAGACTATGCTTTCTTGTCGTTGATAGTGAAAGGGATATATGTCTTATATATGGAAAATCAGGGTTGTTTTATTGTGGGTCAAAGTGCAATCTGTGAAGACTTTGAACAATTTTTTCCACGTTACAACCAGCATTGGCTGAACATCCAAGAACTCTCTTTGAGCCTTGACAGTTGCCACATGGCCACAAAGCACTGTCCTCTGCTTGTTTTTCTGAATGTCCCCCTATCATACAATCATGACTGCTTCATTCTTTGGGAGCTACAACCAGCCAATGGAAACATCACAGCATCCTCTCCCTCGGGCCAGCAAGCTATGCTATGGAAAGGAAAACAGGCCTCTTGACCTGCATTTAGATGCAAACCTTGATTTGGGGCAGCCAGGAGCCACGAGGCTGGACCTCTCTGCTAAGGACCTCTCGGCAAGTGTCCCATTTCCAGTGATGTGGATCTTAATCCACAACATGGCGAGTAAAGCGCCTACCTATCATCTGCACTCTTTCTGACATTACTGACATGAGTGCTGGGGCCACCCATTTCAAGTTGGATGATTAAAGTAAGTGAAGAAGAAGCCTTAGATGAACCAAACTGAGATTTCAAGCATTAGGACGGTGAGCTCCCATCCGGGCTGAACTTTCAGACGCTGCATTTTACACAAGCAATGGGAAAAAATGAGTCGTGTCCCAAGGATACCAGCAAGAAGAGTAAGATAGTGGCAACTTAGAGTCTGTAGATGTGTCAGGTATTGAATAAAGAGCTTTAAAAGACTTTATAAACATGTTTCCTGAAGATTCATGACCTGGCCACAAGAATGCTAATGTGGTCTCCATATGACAGATAGAAAGACAAATACTCGGGGACTAATACTCAGCTTTGCCAAAGTCACATATAAAAAGCAATGAAGAGGGGTTACAGCTGAAACTGCCTCACTTTAGAGTCTCCCCTTTTAACAATACAGAAATTTGGATCATGAGTTAAGCTGGGAACACTTAAGAATGATTAAAATGGAGGGGAAAAATGACAAAGACAAGACATGGTATACATCTTCATTGTAAAAAAGCATTTGTCTTCTCTTTAGCTACAGATCTTATTCTAGGGCAAGATATTCTCTGGAAGCATGTTTGACTTCATATAAACAAAAATTGTAACTAGGAATTCTTGTGTGTGTGTGTGTGTGTGTGTGTGTGTGTGTGTGTGTGTACATGGAACCCAAGTCCCACACATGTAAAGCACGACCTTTACCACTAAGCCACATTGACAGCTCCAAAAATTCATTTTTTTTCAGGAGCAGGGGTTGAACCCCGCTAAGCCTTGTTCAGGGTTTATTCCTGAATCTACACTCAAGGATCACTCCTGGCTGGATTCTGGAATCATATATAGTGTAGGGGATTTAATTCAAGTCAGTTGCAAGCAAAGCAAGCACCCTACCTGCTTTACTAACTTTTCAGCTCCCCAGGAATTCTTCTTTTTTTTTTGCTTTTCGGGTCACACCTGGCAATGCACAGGGGTTACTCCTGGCTCTGCACTCAGGAATCACCCCTGGCGGTGCTCAGGGGACCATATGGGATGCTGGGAATCGAACCCGGGTCAGCCTCATGCAAGGCAAACGCCCTGCCTTCTGTGTTATCGCTCCAGCCCCTCCCCAGGAATTCTTTAATGGACAGAATCTATGTGCAGAGAAATGAGCAAACCTGGGTGAGTCCTGAATGCCCCCAAATATACAAGCAGGGGCCCTACTCTCTGACAGTGATGTGGTAAGAGAAACCCTGCACCAGGTAAGTCCAGACTTTTGCTTCTATTCTACAAGCTTCAATCAGCATGTGCACTGGGTGCTTCCAATGAAGACACACATCACATGCCAGCTCTTACACAGAGGGCTCTTTATTAAGCAAATGATTGAGGTTTGTTCATAATAAAAGTGGAAATACATAACCAGTGGGATCTTACCGACTCAGGCTACTAGAGTCATGTGGATGCGATACCTTCCACTGAAGCTCATGGCAACAATGATAACATGAAGTTCCAATTCCTTCTTCTTACACACTCAGCTCTGCTCCTCTCCTGAGCTGACTCAAATGGGTTCTTTTCTAATAGCTCAGAACACCAACGTGGCTGTTAGTGTTCCCAGGGATGACACAATTTCCAGGTTCAAAGCTAGTAGGAAAAAAGCAAATTTAAACAGTGTGTTTGTCCAAGTATATGGTAACATTGTCACTTTGGTAAAACTGGGTTAATTTGTGTTGTACTTGGGATCTTTTGCTAAAGCCTTGAGGATCAGATAGTGGGCTTAACCTTGGCCAGGATCAGTGGTATATTCCCAGGATTGCTGGTCAGCCCTTGCAGACAATTATAGGGAAGGAGTGGATCTTTTGACTCAGTCAATGAGCATTACCAAAAACTTACTATGTGAGGAAAACACTGTACTGAGAAGTACCATGCATCTGACAGTGAGAGCAAAATAAAAGCTGTGTGTATGACCACAAAAGACAGGAAGTTTGAATGGCGCCGGATATCTTGTTCAGATAAAATTCCCTTGCAAAAGTTACAGCTAAACAACTATGAAGAGAGACTATAATCTGAGCCCTAGAATGGTTAAGACAAAGAGTCATGGCTTGCAAGAATCATTCTGCAGAAGAGTCTGTTCCTTAGCATATGAAATTTGGGGGCCTTTTAATGCCTCTAGGCTGCTGAATTCCCCCCCCCTTTTCTCCCCACCTCCTGGGAGATGTCTGGAGACATCTTTAATTGCTGTAACCAGAGGAATCTCCCGATCCAGCATGTGATGGCTGGAGATCAGAGTGCTGCTAAACATCCCACTAGACACAGGATAATCCATTACAACAAAGAATTCCCCAGCGCCAAATGTCTGAGGCCAAGTGCTGGGAATCCCTGCTAGATGGGAAAGCTCCTCATGAATTTTCAATCCCCAGACGTGTCCTGGTTATACAACAAACTCGACTGTACTGTCACAACCAACAGCACTACAGGTCAGTTCTAAATGAGAAAGGCAGGCCACGTTCAGTTTGGAACAAAGGATAAAAATACGAGGCCTGGTTCTATTTCATCCAAAGTGCCCCTAGTAATTGCTCACAGGTGGCTGGTCACCTCCATTCTCATCTTAATTAAACCGTCCCCAGCTGGAAACTCATAACCACTCCAACCCAACCATCGGGGACTCAGAACCTCTACCAATTCATACCTGCTGGAAAAGAGCTAGTAAATTGCACAAGCTTTCTTTCAAACACACATCTTATAATCAGGCTGGAAACCTAACTTCATTTTCAAACTATTTGTTTGCATTTCAGGTGGGTGGGTGTACCAGATGTCAAGGACAGAAACCTGTAGATGATTCTGGGCCAAAAACTTTGGCTGGAAGTCTTCCAAGGAGTTGACTTCACGTCCAACTTTGTAGGCTAGTGTCAGCCCGTGGTCATGTGAAGATGATTATTGAATTTGGGATGCACAGCCAAACCTCCCCGTCCAGAAACTTCATCAGTCTCTAGTTAAACTTCCTGTATAGCTTTAGCAATGTTAAGGCTATCTGGAAGACTGAAGAACAGAAGAGGCGAGAATGTAATCGAAACCAAAGATTTTGAGCCACTAGTGCCCACCCCTAGTCCCCCACCCCTTTGCTCCCCTTTGTTGTCACTGCAAGGATCAGGGCTTCCACATGTGCTTGGTTGTGATGCTCCCTGGGGTTTGTACAGTTGGGGTTGCAATGCATATGGTGGTGCTCCTTAGGAATCACTAGGATGCTCACATAAGTGCATCCTGAGGGTCAGTCCTGGCTGCAGGACTCACATCTTTATAGCTGTGGTTCCTAGTAGAGGTCACTGCCTCTAAATTGTAGTGCTTGAGGGGCCCAGACAGGAGAACATCAAGGATCCTGCTCCGTTGTTCACTGTCTTGTTATTTCTTTGGCCTTTGTTTTACATTTTTGTAAAGTCCTGCTATAATAAAATTCTTTCACCAATATCCAGGAAATGGCTCTCGACTTGCAGGCCATGTCTATTTCAAACTTCCAACACAACTGTTTTATTTATTCAATTTTGTAACAAGAAACCAAATCAACTGACAAAATTGGCACTGATTTTTATTTCCTTCTCAAAGGACTGATGTCAGTAAAAATTCTGTTATTTTTGTAAACAGTACTTCTCAACCCTGTTCACTTTAGTATCACTTGTAGAGTTTAAATGGTGCCCAGATCACTCCCTAGAAATTTTAGCTCTCTAGGGGCAAAGTTTTCCTGGAGACGGCAGCGTTCTTACCTGCATAGCTCTAATCCACATTTTATGATATAACTTTAAAAATGTAGATCAAAAGCTTAGCTTTTCCAGCAAAGTAGGAGGAAAACACAGAAGCAGTTTATTTTAGATCATGGCCATAAGTTCCTTTGATTTGAAATTTGGGTTTTATTGTGCACTGTTAATAACAAGAAAGCAGCTATTCAGTTCTCCTGCAGAGAAGTAACTCTGCACTGCAAAAGAGGCTTCCCACGGTTTTCTCAACTGGAAATGAAAATTGTATACAGGACACAGTGGTACGGCCAATGTCGAGGTAGAACATTTTCTGATGTTGCTATTACTGCCAACTTGTCTGTGCGATTAAAAATATTCAGTGGTGGGAAACTGAATGGTGGTGGGGGACAAGGGAGAGGCTCCTTGGTGTCATGTAAGTCAATTTAGAAAAGTTTCAAGGATTTCTGTTCATCTTTGTTAGCCTTGAAAGTAGATGGAAGGAGGCTGCAGTGATATTACAGTGGCTAAGGTGCTTGTCTTGAGTAAAGGCAACTCAGGTTCGACCCTCCGAACTCCATATGGTCCCCCAAGCACACCCAAGAGTGTTCTCTGAGCACAGAACAAGGACAAGCCTTGAGCACTACCAGATGTGGCCCCACCTCATTCCCCCCCCAAAGATAGAAAGAAACAAAAAGATAGCTTAATAGGATAAGAACCTGATTTACATGCAAGAGACTTGAATTCAATCCCCAGCATCACATATGGTCCCCAGGCACCTCTAAGAGCACCAGAGGTTATGGTCTCAAAAGCTGGACGTACCACCAGTTATGGTCTCAAAAGCAAAATATATAAATAGTCTGTTGGCCCTTTTGAGTCACTAAACACCTCCCCAAATTTAGATTTTCAAAAAATAATGGAACTTGAAGAGATGAGATGAACTTCCTTTCTCCATGGTAACAGGAGAGCTTTCCAGCAATTAGCCTCTCTGCAGAAACAAAATATATCCTTAAAAACATCGTAAATTCGCCTGAGAGTTATGTTTCTCTAAGCCCAGGTTCCTAATATAAGCTGTTTCCTCAAATTAATGACCAGCTGGAGAGGATATGTGTTTGGAATCTGCACAGACGCAGACAGTATATCCATCAGAAACCTAGATCCCCTTTTTCCTGGGAGTGGTGTGTTTCTCCCAGCCTCCAGTACCACCGCATGGAAGGTTGACACTCAATTACTTGCTGTCATCCCCACTGGAGACGGGAATGTTGATCCTGCTCCCAAGTACGGAGCAGAGGGATGGTGGGGTGGATTTAGAGAGGGTGTGGACCTGGATGAGGTTGACATGACTTGGCCTGACATGTACATGCTGAATCCAGTCTTCAGTTATGGAATTCAGAGTCACAAAGTCACAGAGTGAGTGGGCAGGATTGGAAGGTGTTATTTTGCTGGTGTTTCTGCCATGTCAGGATTTGGATTCGGGTCTCACTCATGCAAAACAGGCACATTACAGCTAGCCACACCCCTGATTCTTCTAGAGTTGTTATTATATCCATTTAACGCAGACTTTATTAGCAGAACACAGTGCCCCTACAAGCTTCTAAATTATATTTTTCTAAATCCTAAATTTGTTATAAATAATGTCATTGTGTTGCACTGTTTCTTCTTGGGTTTAAAGGATTTATATATTAAACATTTAAAAAATAGAGTACACTGGCGCATATGCTGCCTGAGCCCATGTGCTGCTTGTGCCCATGTGGCCAAGCACATATGTTGCCCGAGCACATGTGTCACCCGCATCTCCGCTCTTGAGATGTGTACTTTCATGCTTTCGTACTTTCGTGTCCAGTGCTAGGATGTGTGTAGTGGCTCTCTCCATCCTTGGAGGAACCCGTGTTCTCTCTTGAGCGCGTTACTCCTACTATTCACTTTCCCACTTATCCCTTCCTCCTTCCCTCAAAAACCTCTAAATAAAATCTGTTTACTTAAAAAAAAACAAACAACAACAACAACAACAAAAATAGAGTATGCTTTGGGGGATGGAGAGTACAAGGTAAGGTGCTTCAACTGTACACAGCTGAACCTGGTTTGATCCCTCACACTGCTTATGGTCCCCTGAGCACCACCAGGAGTGATTCCTAAGAAAAGAGCCAAGAATAAGCAAATTCATCATAATGATTAAATAATACCGGAAATTTTTGGTGAGTTTGGAAGACTGGGCCACACCCGGCAGTACTCCTGGCTTTGTGCTCAGAGGTCACTCCTAGCCGTGCTTGAGGAGGCCAAATGTGGTGCCAGGGAAGGATTATATTCAGTTTGGTCATAGATAAGGCAAGTGCCTTTCTCCCATACCATCTGTCCAGACCCTGGTTTTTAATTTTGTTTTTTCTTAATAAACCCAGACATCTGGTCAAGGTCTCACTCCAGTTCTAGGAGGCCCTGGTGAAAGGCTGTACATATTGCGGAGGGCTCCAAGGGGAGAGAGGTACTCAATGGGACCTCTGCTCAAAGGGGGATGTTGGGAATGGAGTCAGTGAGTCTTTGCTCTCCCTGCTTGCTGACCGTTCTGGTTGACTCTCCCTGGACTGGCATGAAAGAGCAACTGAAGCCCCTTTGAGTGATTCCTGCCCCACAGAATGCAGACAGGTGGTTCTGGGGGGAAGGAGATGCCCCCATCAGAGGGGATGATGGCATAGCTCCTCCTGAGATGCTGCTTCACATCTCCCCTGGTGAGGGTCCTGGGGCTGAGTCCAAAGGGCACAGAAAGGGAGCCAGAGAGAGGACAGAATACAGCCAGTAGGGTGCTTGCCTAGCTAACCTCTGGCTTCCCGGGTACTACCAGTAAACATCCTTGAGCATAGAGGCAGGATTAGCCCCTGAGCATCACTGATGTGGCTCAAATGCACTCCACCTAGCGAAAAAGCCCAAGAGAGCTTTTGGGCTTTTTCTCATGGGAACCAGAAGGGCCCAGTTCCCGTGGGGGAACACTCTGGCACAGAGCTTTAGCAGCCGGATGTTTCCTAGACCTTGAGCAGAGAACTTGAACCGTGCCTACTGGTGGCCTGGACAAGTCTTTTCATGCTCCAACAACCCTAAATAGATTTCTAAGAGGTCAGGAAGGGAAGAGTGGTTTGGTCAAATGAAGGAAAACAGCACGCTCCAATCTAGCTGTAATAAAGGAACCTAGCGTGGTGGCTTTGCTTCCTGTTGCTACTAGATCAGCAATGGCCCCGACCTTAATGACTTCAAGCCAGGCAACTTTGTTATTACACTCTGGGATTCCATTTCTAAACAAGGCTAGGCTGGCAGCTCAGAGGGCTGAGGTACATGCTGTGGACACGGAGGCCCAGAGTTTATGTTTGTTTGGGTGATTGGTTTGGGGCAATGTGCACAGGAGTTACTCCTGGATCTTTGCTCAGAAATTACTCCTATGTTACTCGAGGGACCACATAGGATGCCATGGTGATAGATAACTGACCTCAGGAGGTATAGACAGAGAGACAGAGACAAGTAAAAGGGAAGGAAATAGGAGAAGTTTGTTGGGGTGCACTTTGGGTCGGAACTCTATGAATCTCAGGTGAGGCTGGGGTAGAGCCATGCCCTGGGAGAGACTAAGCAGGATGTTTAGCTGTCTCGGGCAGGAAAAGAGAATCAAGACCAGTGGGACCAGTGCACTTGGTCTGGCCTCCTAGTTTCTGTAGGGCGTTGAAGTAGGGAAGCATGGAATGCAACCTGGTAGCTTCCTGGCACCAAGTGGGCCACAAGTCCTATCTTCTGAGTTGGGGGATGGGTGATCTCTGATTCCAGGAGTGTTACTGTCTCATCAGCCCATCGTCATTTGTACCCAGTCACCATTTGGTCCCAGTCGCCATTTGGTCCCAGTCGCCATTTGGTCTGAGCAAACCTTACCTAGGTAAGCCACATGCAAGGCAAATGCCCCACCCACTGTACTATTGCTGAGGCCTTGTGGCCCTGAGATTGGTGAAAGATACTGTCATTCATGGCCCAGAACCACATCTGGTCCTGGAGACCTTGTGCCAGGACTGCCCCCAATCAGGCCCCCTGAGCATTGCCTGGGAGGTGCCTCATAATTGTGACAAGTCTCCCTGTGTTCCCTTAAGGTGTCAGCCGAGCTGTGCTTCTTCAGAGGCTCTGTGGTGGAATGTTTCTTGGTCTTTCTCAGGGCTGCCCAGACTCCTTGGCGTATGATCTCCTTCCTCCATCCTTGAACCCAGCAACAACTCAGCAGAGTCTTCTCTCACGCAGAATCTCCTGATTCTCTCATGTATACCTTAAGGTCCTTGGGAGTACTGTGGGTCCACTCAGACAGCCCAGGAGAATATCCCTGTTTTCAAGTCAGCCATGAGCAACCTGGACTCCATCTGCAATCTGAATCCCCTTCCCACCTTTGGCCATGTTACCTCGCCTGCTCTTATGTCAGAGGGATTTCCATCTTTGGGAGGTTATTATTCTGCTCCCCACGGATGGATGCATGTGTCAATTGCAAGTGGGGATCCAATAGTGCTAATATATTGGTTCATACAGTGGATATAAACAATAGACAAGAGTAGAGACGGCTGTTCGAGGAGTGACCTGATGGAGGAGGTCTGTGGAATGGCTTTCTGGACTTGGGTGGGATGGTAAATTTCTCACACTGGAGATGCTATTTCCCCCAGAATCTTCCCTCTTCCCCCCACTTTCTGTACTATACAAAAAGAAAAGGGAGGGGAGTGTGTGACAAATAAGGGACCATGATCACTAGTGTTGAGTACATACTGATGCCACATATTGGGTTGCTTTACTTGTATGACCCCCATTTAACCCTCACAATACTGTCAGGAAGTAAGTACTATCACCTCCACAATTAAACAGCTCAAGTTTACAAAGGTGGGTTTTCACTCTTGCTCTTCCTCCTTTGGTGGATAAACTTGGGTCTAAAGCACAGACAGGAAAAGGTCGGAGCAATGGAACCGATGATCACTTTTTGCCCCACGTCATGCTAAGCAGTGCACATACATTGACTCACTTATTCCCAGTGGTCACCCTAAGAGCAAATGATGATTCCCACTTTGCTAGTGACTCAGAAAGATTCAAAAGACGTTCACTTGACCGAGGTTACATCAGGAAGTGGCCTTCCAGCCTGCAGTGTTTTAAAATCTGTGCTTAGCAAGTAAAAGATGGGAAGACAACTTGCAGGGTTGGGTTCTTCAACTTTACTGTGTGTGGAATCCCCTAGAGGGCTTGTGAAAATCAGCACACTCAGAGTTTCTGATTCAGTAGATCTGAGTGGGTGGGGCCTCCAAATTTGGACTTCTAACCAATTCAGAGTGATGTCAGTTTTGCTTGGAGACCCCCTGGCACAGAGCAGTTGGCGGAAGCACTGAGTCAGATCTGGCTTTGAAGTAGACTATGTCACAAGCAGCTGTGTGACCTTGAGCAAAAACTTAGCCTCTTCCATTTGCCATTTGGAAAATAGCCATAGTTCCCGGTTCTCTCACTGGGAGGATTTTAGGTGAGATCCCACATTCTCTGGTTCTCTGCACCAGCCAAAGAAAGAGAGCCCTCTCTTAAATCTCTGTGTGTGTGTGTGTGTGTGTGTGTGTGTGTGTGTGTGTGTGTGTTGGGGAGGATGGAGGGAGATGGAAGAGAGTCCCTTTCTTCTCTGGTTTTTTACACTCAGAGCAAATACTTTCTGGAAAGTTGCTCCTGAGTCTAAGTTTATCCTTATTCTTTCAACATACTGGCTATATTGGACTTTGAACTTTGACCTCTACATCATGTGATCAATCAAACTGGTTCTGAGGAACCACAGGACCGTGTTGTGATACTATCATGGATTCAGGCCTCCCATGGACCTGGGAAGCAATCTCATCTTGGGAAAGTCTTAGAGCATCACATAAAGAATTCTAGCTTCCTTGGTAACAGTGATGAGGAGAGAGCATTTGTGGCTTCAAAATCCTTAGCTGGGTGTGAGAACCCAGAAAAACACTTGGAAAAATAAGCATGTAAGCAATTGTATCATTGTTTTTCTTCATTAAAGGGATGGCCGTATTTGAAGTATTCCTCGTTTTCTCAAGCACTTGAGTTCCAGTTCAAGTACTAGAAACTGCTGCTTTGGGGGAAGGTCAGCTTCCTTTTTACTGGAAGACATGCAGTTACTCTGCCAACCTCCTGACTCTAGGGTAGCATTAACCAATCACAACCTCTCCCTTGATTTATACACACCTGAGACATTTAAGATGCAAAAATCGCCTTCCAAAAAAGTGATTGATGGGGCTGGAGAGATAGCACAGCGGGTAGGGCGTTTGCCTTGCACGTGGCCGACCCGGGTTCAAATCCCAGCATCCCATATGGTCCCCTGAGCACGGCCAGGGGTAATTCCTGAGTGCAGAGCCAGGAGTAACCCCTGTGCATCGCCAGGTGTGACCCAAAAAAAGCAAAAAAAAAAAAAGCGATTGACTCAGAGACATTTTCAATTGTTAGATAAACCAGCAAAATTGGCTTCTTGACTATTCTTATTGTCATCTCCTTGGACAGAACTTATATTCCCACAGAAGTTAATCTGATAAAAATGAGAAGCCAATGTCAAGGCTTAGATAATTCCTGCAGGAGTGACAACCATGCCCCAGGGGAAGGATTGACTGCTCTTGGCAGATAGGTAAAGTTGCAGTCAAGGGTTTGCCTACACATATGCATGTGCAGATTGTTTCGGTACCCATATTTTCCCCCAGAATTTTCTTTTAACCATGTATGGTAAAACACTCAGACATAAAACTGCACAAATGAAGACATTTTTTACTGTTTGTTTTTGTTTTTGTTTTTGGTTTTGGTTTTGGGTCACACCTGGCAGTTACTCCTAGCTCATGCGCTCAGGAATTACTCCTGGCGGTGCTCAGGGGACCATATGAGATTCTGGGAATCGAACCCGGGTCGGCCGCATGCAAGGCAAACACCCTACCTGCTGTACTATTGCTCCAGCCCCACATTTTTTATCTTCCTACACAAGAGGCATGACACGCCACACAGAACATAGGGGAGGCACCAGTTTTGACCAGAAGCAGTGAAGGGGCTTCAAATGGGTGAAGGGGAAGTGTGAGCAGGGGCCAGAGTGTTGATTGTGTGGGTTTGGTGGGAAGGAATGAGTGAGACAGGATGAGCAGAGGGGCTGGTTGGGATTGATCCAGCTAGTTCTGGGATGCAGAAACTGGCTGACTTGTTCAGTGCCTGGTCTTGGGGTGAAGGAGGTAGCCATTCGGGGTGTTGGCTACAATGGGGAAGGCTGGGATGTGGATTCTGGCATCGGTTGGTTTGCATTGAAAGGTACCCGCCTACTTGAGTAGGTGCTGTATTTAGAGACTAGCTAGTCCAGATTGCAAGCACTGCAAATATTAGGAACAGGAAATAAAGCATGTGGTTCATACATGTGCACCATGCATGCATGCATGCATGCATACATGGATTATTTTGCAGCATCACGCACTAAGCCAGGCAGGTGTCTAGTTAAAGGACTTGTTTAGTGTTTCCTTCTATAGGCAGTTTGGACAGTGGTGCTTGGTGCTTGGTGCTTTTCCCCACAAAGTGTCTGGCCCAGAAGTGACTGTTGCTGTCTCGTCACCACATCACCTCTAGATTACGGCACAATGTAGTGGTGGGCAGGGAAGGACCCCGGGGTTTCAGGTTGGCCAGGCTTACCAGGAGCTGTCCTAGCACTGAATGTAAACTGAGATCTCAGCTTGATGTAAGTCTGATAGATTTTTTAAAAATTACTCTGAAGAGGGCTGGAGCAATAGTACAGTGGGCAGGGCATTTGCCTTGCACGTGGCCGACCCGGGTTTGATTCCCAGCATCCCATATGGGCCCCCGAGCACCGCTAGGAGTGATTCCTGAGTGCAGAGCCATGAGTCAGCCCTGAGCATCGCCACGTGTGACCAAAAAAAAAAATTACTCTGAAGAACGAGGAGATCGCTGATGATAGCGAGTCCTTGTACACAAAGCTTCTAGGAGTTTAGCAGACTTGCTAGTTTCTCAATAGCCTCACAAGGGAGTTGAGAGCTGTGGTGTGTTTCCCCAATACCCACCATCCTTGGCCTTTTCTGCTTCCATACTCAATTACAGCCCCTCCCACCACCATCCTCACCAAAATAGGTGTGTCCACCTGTCTGCGTCAATCCAAGTGTCCCCTCTTCCTGTGCACAGGAAGGACAGGAAGTCCTTTGTCTGAGCTGCCCTTTTCTGAGATGTCTCAAGCTGTTGCCCTCTGCATTCATAAAGGTAGAATAAAAATCAATTGAGAATGACTCATCTGTCTTGAATAATTATTACATTCTCAGCATGCCAAAGAACTTTACATACATTATCTCTTTGAAGTTGGTTTCCACCACCACCCTATACGGTAAGTCCTATTTTTATCCCCGTTCTGGAAAGAGAAAACTGAGGCACTGATTAAAAGGTCATGATAGAGGGAGTGGTGGAGCCAGGATCCGGTCTGATCCTGGATCCCAGCTCTTCATCGTTATTGTCTCTTTTCTCCACAGTTGCTGGCAGCTTCGTTCTCTCCTGTTTGGGGGAAGCTGTTTATGGGGGAAGGGAATAAACTATTTCCTATTAGAAATTGTTTTCAGCTGCAGATAACAGAAACCCAAACAACAGAAGCTTAAACTAGATTTCACTTGTGCAATATGAAGTGCAGGCATCAGCCACCCATGGCTAGAATTCAGGCTTTCAATGTCATCAGGATACAGGCTTTTTTTTTTTCCCTGTCCTTTTCCTCTATCCTCAGTGAATGGTTTTTATCATCAAAGTTGCTTTATCATCTAGGATGACTGCCAGAGCACCAGCCATCGGGTTATTATTCCAGGCAGGAAATTGTTTGGGGGAAAGGAAGAAATAGTAATTCTCCCTAAAGAGAAGTCGCATCCAATAACTTTAGCTTCTCTTTTATTGGCCACTCTGGACTGCAGGGAATTGGGAAATACAGTTTTCTAGGTGTTAATCCTCAGGAGGGTTACAAAGAGGGGACAAAGGCAGGAAGACTCAGTTTGCTACAAGTGTAGAGGGATTCTAACAAGGACAATGAGGAGAAAGCGGCCATGGTGTAAATCACTAGCTCATTGTTACGTAATTTACCAAAGACTCCAGTCTTCTGAACTTCAGCCTGGAAATTTACCATCACACAAAGAGCTCACAGCCTGAAATAACAGCCAGTGTTGAACTGGGCATTCTTTTAATCTCAGGAAAAGCAAGCAAAATATAGCAGAATCTATTATTATCTCCATGTTATCCTAAGGCTTACAGAAAGCAGAAGGACTCGCTCATTAGAAATGAAATATGCATCAAGATATGCCCACACTCTCCAGCACTCTGAGGAACCTTGACAAATCACACAAGCTGGTTTTGAAGGTCAGTTGCACGGTCCACCACAGACTGAACCCACAAGATTTGTTCCATAAGAACCCAATCATGTGGTTATCAGAAGACTCCCAGAGCCCAGAGGAATGCTCTCCACAAAGGCTAAATAGCCCCTGTAAACAGGTCCTCAAGGTGGACTTCTCTGTCTTCATATGAGAACAGTAGACTTGCGTTATTTCATATTTCAAATAAAATTAGACAATATTGTGACATTATAAGGCCTTTTCCCTCCTGTGTTATTCTTTCCTCAATATATATTTGTGTAGATATAGAACAGTTAGACATGACTCACCCTTTAGGAAATATATCAAGAATGCAAGAGGGAGTGTTGCTGGTAGTTAATTCTAAACATCTCTCTGTCTTTATAATATGGAAGAAGATACTGATTCTTCACAGCTGTGCACACGCTCCTTTATGCACATTTAGATGAACTTTAATCAGAATCTCTGTCTAATGCTCTTCTCTCTACCTTTTGGTCCTTTTTGTCCTTCAAAATTCTATTTTGATCTTACCTCCTCTTAGAATCCTAACTTCACAATTCATGATTTCAAAGAACTCCCCAAATGTATTCATTGCTATTCTTCCTTTTCCATGCAGCCATTCAGCATAATTATCATAATATATTGCTATCATGGGACCAGAGCATTTAGTACAGCAGGCAGGGCATTTACGTGCATGCGGCCAACCCAGGTGTGATCCCTGGCACCCCAATTTCCTGGATGCTGCTAGGGGTGATTCCTGAGTGCATAATACGTTGCTATCAGTTTACTTATCAATCTCCTGCCCCCTCGCCAGGCTGCCTTCACTGGGCCCCCCTCAGAGGGGGGCGGGTTGAGTCTCCCTCCCTGCCCCAAGCAGAGCCCTGGCAGCTGAAAACCTCCAGAGCCCATCCACAGCCATGCTCAAGGCCACTCTCCACATGCTTGGACTAGCCTCACCTATGAAGGAAACAGCAGGGGAACCCAGGTGTGAGGGACCCGTGGCTGAGATCTCCAAGCCTGTTTGGATCTGGACCTTCTTCACTCAGATCCCCAGTTTTCCAGTAGCTTGGCAGCCACACCCACAAACTCCCCACCCCCGCCAAACCCCATGTAATCTCATCAATGGTCAAGATCCAGAGACTATAAAACAAAGCTCCCAGAAGAGAGCAATGCAAAATCTTGCACGGCAGAGCCTGGCAAGCTACACATGGCATATTCGATATGCCAAAAACAGTAACAATAATGGGACTCATTCCCCTGACCCTGAATGAGACATGGACAAATGGAGATGCTACTGGTGCCCATTGAAGCAAATCGATGAGCAATGGGATACAGTGATACAGTGATACAGTGATACAGTGATTACTTGTCATTCTCACTTACTAAATTAGACAATGGATCTGCCAGCAGAAACCATGTTTGATTTCTGTTTATGTTTGTTTTGTTTTGAGGCCACACCCAACGGTGCTCAGGTTTTAACTCCTGGCTCTGTGCTGAGGAATCACCCTGTATAGTCGCCCTGAAAGGCTCAGGGCGACTATACAGGGTGCTGGAGATTGAACCTGGATTGGTTGTGTTCAAGACAATTGACCTACCTGCTGTACTGTTACTCTTGCCCTCGTGTTTGATTTTGATTTCTATAGCCTCTGTAGCTACACCGTAAGAGCTCTGCTTTTTTTTTTTTTAATGAATTCCTTTGGAGATGGACTCAATGTTTTTTTCCAAAAACATTATAGTTTTTGGAACTATAGTCCCTATTTTACTGTTTTCTCCTCCAAACACTTCTGCTCTTCAAGGACTTGTGCTGAAACTTACTCTGTTTGACTTGTGCCTTTCTCCTGAGAAAGTAGATCCAAATTTCTAAAAACTTCAAATTCTGAAGCCAAGAAATTCACTTTTCTGGACACCCTGGTTTTTTCACCTTAGTTCCTCAATTTTTTTCCCAAGCACCAGACCTTCTGATATTGAAAAATGCAATTTTTAAAACATTTCAGAGAAGAATGTTAATAAAAATTACCTACAAGAAGCTGGCATAATAGTTCAGGGCGCTTGCCTTGCACCTGGCCGACCCAGGTTTGATCTCAATACCTCATATGGTCCCATGAGCCTTCAAGAATCCCTCTGTACAGAGCCAAGAGTAATCCCAAATCACTTCAGGGTGTGACCGAAGACAAAACAAAACAACAATCTCCTATCTAGTTCAGGAAAACAGTGGATATTATTGGATCATGGGAAGTCTATAAGATACTTTTTAAATTCTCTAAGTGAGAAGGGCAAATGCTTAGCTCTTCTGGAACCAGTGATTGTGGTAAAGAGTTGTGAAGACTGGAATGGAAACTCAGTGTGAATGTTGGCAGAGGATGTTCGGGGGAGGCTGGGCATGACGCTGGCAAATGTGGTTTGTGCACAAATGTGTTGGATAAAGTTTTTTAATTGAATTTTATTATTGGTTAGAGAAAAAGAGATCCAGGGTAGGAATTAAGATTTGGACATGATTTGGTCAATTTCTAAGTGTGTTATCTGGCTTCTGAGCTTATAGACATATTCTTTACTGGGCCTCAGATTCATCATCTGTAAACTGAAAATGTCAATGTTTTATTCACAACGTACCTGCAAGGAGTTTATCCCTTCAAAAATGGCAGCCCTCAATGGCCCATCCCTGGAATATAGCCAACTGAGTATTTTTCTTTTCTATTTGACAGATTTGTGTCAGGAGATGTGGATGATTATTCCTGAATGCTTTCCCACCTATCTTTCTCCTAACAATTTGTTTTCTTTCTTTTTCTCTCTCATCACTTAAAAAAATTTTTTTAAAGATCTTTTTCGTTGATTCTGCTGCTGCTTGCCCTTATCTAAAACAAACATCAGTATTTTCACTCATGCAGCAAACATTATTGAATAAATATTTAATTATGACTGGAACTTTAGACACTTCTCCCAGGAAATTCAGTCAGGAGAGGAAGACTAAGCAGAAGGAGTTAAGATTTTTGTACTAATGAGAACAGATAGTCCATTTTAAGGAAAAGACCATCATTCTCTATAGAGAAATCTCACTGAAAGCAGAGAGTTGTGGTGGTAATATAGGAAGAGATATTTGTAGACTTACGCAAAGGGTGATAGAAAAGTAATTTTCAAAACAGAAGAGTTGTTCAATCAGTGGTGCTAACTTAAACACATTTTTTAAAAAGGAGTATAGTTGACCCAACTTATTAGGATGTATGGAAAGGGGTGTTAAAAGAGAAGAAACAGAGTTTTACTGAGATGGGAATGAAAGAAGGAGGAAGTGCTGAGTGGTGGGCAGCAGGGACAAAATATTCCATTTTAAATATTGAGCTTAAGGTGCTATAGGAGCTCTGAATAGAGAGGTCTAGATGACAAATTAATGTACAACTTGAAATTTAAATTTTTTTAAATTAAAAAATAATGTACAACTTGTGTAAAAAGAAGTTTTTTTACACAAAAAAACTTTTTTTATAGATAGTAGGCAGGTTTGAATGTAAATGATAGGTGATCTGGTAAGATTCTCCAAGAAGGAGTTGGAGAGATAGTAAGGAGTTTGCCTTGCATGTAGCTGACCCAGGTTTAATCCAGTTTTGCCAGGAGGGATCCCTGAGCCTTGAGCATAGCCAGATGTGGCCTAAATATACTTTTTTAAATATCCAAAATCTGTAAATTAACTAGCCTTTTATCAGAAAACCTGCAAAATATTTCTTTATGGTTTTAAATTGTGAGATGGAATATGCCTTTGGTATCTATTTGTACCAAAGATTGCATGACTAAAATGTGAGTATAACCCACAAATTCATGAACAGGACCCCACCATAGCTTCAAGGACTCATAATGTACCCTATGTGGTTCAAAGATAGTGACTGCCACCTGGTTCTCTGGTCCTCTATCCCTCAAATGTGTTTTATTTGACTAATAACCAGAAAAAGGCCAAAGATGAAGGTGAAGGCACAAAAAAAATAGCTTGGTCCAGATTTTCACAGTCATTGAAAGTACACGTGAGTAAGGACAGATGCTCAGAGCATGGGACTTGGTCTTAACTTGAACACAAACTGTCTCTTCATTCAGGTGCAACCTTGTTTATCCTGATCTCTTCCAGTGAGGTGTCTGGTTTTCAGCATCCAAGTCAATATGGGTTTCTATGGCCCTGCTTCTGCCTGGGCATGTGCTGGACCAGAAAACCTCTGTCTTGAGATGGCCTCTGACATCACACAACAGGATAGCTACCCTAAGTGGATGGGTCCAACTTCAGCTGCCCTTTTCTTGGCCAAAAGTGTTGTAATGTATATAATAGCCATGTGTCTAATGATTGCAGATCTTCTCAAGGATGCCACTGATGTGGCTATTTAAGGGAGATGTCAGCAGACATATTCACTGAAAGTGAATAAGCAAATATGTCCTAACATGGACACAGGGTCAAAGTCTCATACAATACCATTAATAGTGGCTTTGGAGCTAGACTGACTGAATTCCATGTATCTGTTGTATCACTGCCCATGAAAGCCATCATCTTGGATCTCTGTTTTCCACTCTTTTAAATTAATAGCTGAGACAGGCAGGGGGTTGGAGGTGGGGGTTAATGGGAGAGAATCTGGGGACACTAGTGGAGGGATGACTGTTAGAATACTGTATGATTGAAATCTAATCATGAACAGCTTTGTAATTCTCTATCTCACAGTGATTCAATTAAAAATTTAATTTTTAAAAAATTTTAAATAAAAAAATAAAGCAATATGCCTTCTCCAGATAGAGCCCCGGTGACACTAAGCTTCTATTAACATGGCTCCAGTATGTGGGACTGGACATCTCCAAAACTCAGTGGGGGGGAGAACGGGAACAGGGCGGCGCAAGCCTAGTTCCCGATTCGCCCTGGCCGCCGGAAGTCATGCCCTTAACCCACTTTCGGCGCCATCTTGTCATAACCAGCAGTGAAGAATTGGGGCCACTCCAGCAGCACCACAGGCTGGAGATCGCTCCGGACCCCAGACCGAGCAAGCAACACCGGGGTACCAGACAGGGAAGGTACAGCCAAACACTGAGCTTCTTTAACACAGATCCAGTATGCGGGACTGGGACATCTCCAAACCTTTCCTAATATACAAAAAATATGCTCAGGAATGGCTCCGCAACCCCTGAGCATCCATTATCCCAGAGGCACAGAAACTAATCTCAGAAACGCAGCGGCTGCTGACAGATATACTCCTGGACTCTGAACTAGGCTCCAGCCCCATGCAGCTCCAGGAGAGGAAGGGTCTCTGTCCCTTGGCCTTTTCCCCCCTGGACAGCATGGCGACCGCCACCCTTCAGAACCAATTGGGCAGAGAGGTAGGAGTTTGCAGTGATGGGACGGGATGCATGGGGAATCTTGCGACGGGGGAGGCAGAACCGCCCTGCCTCCTGCCCAAATGAGACCCTGAGTGGTCGCTCACGAACAGCTCCTCTGCTCCTGAACAGCCATGATCCCAGCGCCACAGAAACCAATCTCGGAATGCAGAGGCTGCTGGCAAAAATACCTCTGGACTTAATACCAGAATTCCAAAACTGGGCGGCCACTTTCATGACCGTGCAACATCATATGCTCTTTGTTACCAACAATAGAAAACATACAATCTAACGACACCATTCCGACAGGTCTGACTGTTTCAGAAAAACTCCAAATAATGATAGTGAGTTTCCTGTCAAAAATTGAACGTAATCAAAGTAAGGAAAGAGTAAAGTGAAAATCATCTGCCACACAGGCAGAGGGGGAGTGGGAGGGGGGTATGCTGGGGTTATTGGTGGTGGAACATGTGCACTGGTGAAGGGATGGGTGTTTGAGCATAGTATGACTGAGACTCGATCATAAAAGCCCTGTAACTGTTCTCACAGTGACTTACTTGAAAAGTAAAAACAATAAATTAAAAAAATAAAGCAATAGTTATGCACATCTCAATGGATCAATATGAGAACTTTGTATACACATACATATTCAATGTATATTATGTATAAATTACTTAGAATAGCTTTTGGCACATAGTAAATGTTCAATAAATATCAGGTATTAATATTCATATTATTATTCTAGATCTAGAAGGATGATAATGTGCTGTAGTTCATCTCTGTCTCATTTAGTCAACCAAGGAATAAAGTAACAAACATGGAGTTAATTAAGGAAAGGAGCAGGAGAGTACATCATCAAGTCCACTTAGAATAGCCGGGATTGGATGCTAGCTGCACACAAGCTGCTTGCTGATGTGTTGCAGAAGCTAAGATCCACATTGTGTTATGAAAAGACCCAGAGCACTAACCTAGAGTCCAGTTAACTCTGACCAATCCCAGTGACATAGGCGCAAATGAGTCAAAAACACATGGACTAGATTTCCTATCGAATACACATGGGTTTACAAATTAAGGGGAAGGAGCGCTTGCCAGAATGCATTTCATAATAATCGCTGTAATAATGAATGGTTCACTGAGCCGGAAACATCAATGGATCATCTGTGATGCTCATTAAACTCATGAGGCAGCAGGTTGAAATACTCAGGAAATACTTAGAAAGAGATCAAAGACGCTCTGTCCCATCAATGTTTGGAAGTTGGAATATGAATGGACTTGGGGAGGAGAAGGAAGATGTTTCTTCACTCTAGTCAGGAACATGGCACTGAGAGACAGGGAAAAGACAGGTTGGAAAGGCAACACTCTACATTTCTGGAGATGGTACAGGATTGCGAATTGAATTCTGTGCCCAGTTCTTCCTAAGTTAGCAGCAAGACCTCAGACAACATCTTTCACTTCCTTAGGCCTTTTTCCTCCCCTGAAGTCCCTTGATGTTCCAAATGCCAGAGACATTTTTTTCAGCAGAAAACAGAACTTGAATTATCTTGGTAACTGGGGGTGCACAACTGGCTGTGCTCACGGCTTATTCCTGGCCCTGTGCTCAGGCATCACTCCTGGTGATGCTCAGGGAACCATATGCAGTGCCAGGGACTGAACCTAGGTCATTGGCCATCAAGAAAAAAACCTCACTTGCAATACTATCTCTCCAACCCACAATGTCTACATTCAATGCAGTTAAGGTTTTTTGAAGATTAGGAAGACTAACAACACAAGAATGAAATGCTTTTCTGCTAATACAATTTTTCTGCTTTTGGGGTTGGGTGTTGGCTTTAGGGTCACACCCTGCACTTCAGTTTTCTGGTGCTGCTCCCAGCAGTGCTCAGAAATCTGTGTGGTGCCAAGGACCAAGCCTGGACCTCCTGCACTCAACGTGTTGACCTTTCTCTCTGATCCTGAATTTTCTCCTTTTGCTAATCCCATGTTTCATGGAGGAACTGGGAGAAGCTCACATCCAGAGAGGTGTGTTTGCATAAAGTGGTTTTGATGCCCATTTGAGCTAAGCTTCAGCAGGTTCAGAAATATTAAGGAAAATTCAAGATGCACCAAGCATAGCTTTTTAATTGAATTTAAAAGTATATGGATGAATCAAAAAATTTATTTATGAATAAAAAAATGGATAAAAAAATTAAACAGAGTGCAACCAAAGAGGCATGTCATAATCAGAGAATACAACTCTGACATAATTACTAAATTATCTAAATTATTAGTAGTAAATCATTATTTTAAGTTCGTTGTTAAACTATTAACTAAATGGTACAAGTTTGTCATTAAGATTGGGACTAATCATTTCTGAGCCTTGTTAGTTGCTACTTTGCTTCTGAGGTTACTTGCCTCCTTGCTTTTCACATTAATCCAAAAGCAGAGGAGGAGGTAAATGGTTTTCAGGTGTCCATTTTTCTCTAGTACTTTCTTGGTTTTGTTTTTGTTTTCCTCTTCTATCTGGACCAAAAAGTATTTACCCTAGCTTCTGCTTATATATAATTCTGAGTTTTTCCTCCTCATACAACTTTGAGGCTGAAAAGTCAGTATTTCCTTTAAGAAATTCTTAGAAGATTGAATCATGCAAAAATTAATCACTTCTTTAAGATGATTTTGTTTCTTAGGAATGCTAACAATAGTTTCGTGAAGACTCTGATATTGATAAGAACTGAGTGTTTTTATTTGGTCTGTGTGCATACATATTTTATGTCTGTAGGCACTGTGAGCTAGAAAAGTATATAAAGTTTTTCCTAACAGTATCCAGTAAGTACATTATTTTCAAATTCTTAGTGACATAAAAATCAACTCACCCACTGAAATGTTTGACAAATTCTAATGTTTATTTAGAAAGCTGACTACCTTGGCAACAAATAAAAGTCATTGCAATATTATTCTTAAAGTTAGTAAGTAACTTCAAAAATTAGAATTTCAATATATGAAACACATAGAAATTTTTATACTCCAAGTTATAACAACAATGTTTATATACAATTAAAAGCCAGTGCTCAAATATTACTAAATTTGGCATTTTTTTTATATTATTATAATCTCTGTTATGTTGAGTGATATGATCAATGTGATTGGAACTTATCTATTCGTGCAATCATTGAGCCTATGCAGCTGTGGAGAGGCCAGAAATTATACTGGAGGAATAATTGGCAACTGAGTCTTCCAAAAGTGGGAGCCAATGCCAAAGCTGTCAGCTTTTGGCCAAAGCAACCTGTTGCGTGTTCCTGAAATGTTCACAGACCCTCCAAAAGCCTCCTCAAAAATCCTCTGCTCAGTCAGTGTCAGGGCTCTCATTGCACTCAGCAGACTTAAACCGGAAATTTGCAAAATGAAGGGAGGATGTTTATTCACAGGTGACGGGCACCGACCTGGTGCAGAAGCAGGAGGACAGAGTGAGCAATCTGCTCTCAGAGAGAAAGAGACAGACTGGGCCGAGGGCAAGCAGCTGTTATCAAGCTGTGACTCGAGAGAGAGAGCAGGATGTTTAAAGCTGGTGTTGAGGAAATTATGTTGGGTCACGCAGCAAAAGTTTCCATTTGCTGCCTCTTCAAAGAGACTTTCATAAATTTTCTGTCAAGACTTTGATGTGAACTTTCTTTTCCATCTAGATGAATCACATGCTTCCGGTTTTTGAGAGGACAAAAGCCTATTGGATGGGCCAAGAGGAAAATCAAAAAGTCACATTGCCCTCACAACAGTATTCACTGTGAAGCGTTAAATATTTCAGACGAGATCGGGTGTGTTCAGGGTGATATGGCCGTAGACAAAGTGTTAAATATTTCTTAGAAATGGAAATGCAATTTAAGATGTTTATTTTGATGAAATAAATGGATCTAATAAATGATCTATTAAATCATCTACTAAATGATGTCTATGGAAGTATTTTTGTTTACTTGGAAGAATGTTGCACATATTTGAAAGATTTGTTTTCAATGGTATGAAACTGTACATCATGGGCTAAGATGATGGCCCAGAGGCCTTAAGTATATGTTTTGCATATGGGAAGCCTGGGTTCAACCACAGAATCACATGGTCTCCAAGAGCAATCCTGGAGCAGTGTCAGGTGTGGTCCCAAAGTAAGGCCCCTCCCCCAACAAAAAAAAGCATAAAACATGAAAAGCAAACATACAAAAAGAAAATACCAAAAAAAAAAACCCCACCATGCCAAATGGTTCCACAAAGATTATAACTTCATAAGAATTATCCCCATATTATATCTTTGTGATATATTTTTGCAAGTATAATGTATGTCTAACACAGGTGTTTCATATGCATCGTCCTGAAATTTGTTGGGGTGAAATCAGTTTTGGCAGGGTTCATGGATTAGAATGTAGAGCTTCTTTTATCAGTAATTTTGAAACTATCTCTCCCACAGAAAATTCTGTTCCCGTATGGAAACAAACCAGCTTTATCCCACTTTTAAATAAAAATAGGATCACTTTTCTTTTAATTGTATTTTTAAATGCATATAAAATTTAGGGGGGAATGTTTATAGCTTTTTCCTTAAGAAGAATAAATTCTCATACTTTAGGAACCATTAAGCTTCAGGATTTTTTCTGCCTACTGTGGTATGGCATGCTATTTATCCACTCTTCTTCCTGTTTAAATGACATCAATTAAAATGGAAAAATACTACTTAAACCCATTCCCACTGAGGTATAAATATCTGGAAAACTTTCTTAACAAGATTCAAGTAAAGTATTTGAATTGTTTTTTAAAGAAACCACTATTTCTTTTTTTTTACCTGATGTCTTGTCACCATGTTTTGTAAGTTGGAGAAGGGACATTTAAGTTACAGTGTTTGAATTCCACTTCTGCCACTCATCATATGACCTTGGAAAGCAACATAACCTTTGTCTTAATCTCAACATAACCTGATCTTCAGTTAAGTCATCTGTAAAAGGATCATCAGAATTTCCACTTCATATGATAAGGTGCTTAGAACAGTTCCATGCTCTTAATAATTATGCTTGATAATTTTGAGTAATGATGGTGTCAGAGGAGGAAATAATGGCATTAAAGCAGGCACAGTAAAGAAATATGTTCTAGATGTGGAATTGGAAATCATTATTTTCTTCTTACACTGTGTTCCAAAACCTTTTTAAAATGAGATAAAGAAAAGAATGTATAAAAGAAAAGGAAGGAAAGGATGAAAGGGTAGGTAGGAAGGAAACAAGGAAGAAAGAGAATCAAAAAAAAGAAGTGGCACATGCAATCCTGGACTTTTGTAACTGTGTTTAAAAAAATATATCCTAGGGGCCAGGGCAATAGTACAGTGGGTAGGTCATTTGCCTTGCATTTGTCTGACCCGGGTTGGATCCTTGGCATCCCATATGATCCCTCAAGCACTGACAGGAGTAATTCCTGAGTGCAGAACCAGGAGTAAGCCCTGAGCATACCTGGCTGTGATCAAAAAATCATATGTATATATGTATGCATATACACATATATGTGTATATATGCATATACACATATACACACACATATATGAAAAGATATATACACATGTATATACACATATATGTGTATATATACATATATGAGATATATACACATATATGTATACATATATATGTGTACTCTAGTCAAAGTTCTAAGAGCAACACTCAGATCAGAAGAAAACCCTGCTCTCTCTAATATGCTATAATCTCAAATATGCTAAGATATATGGGTAGATCTGACAATGATGAGACAGATGGAAGATTATTTAACTAGACTGATTTATTTCCCTCAAGCATCCCTAAAATCTGAAAGTGGACATGTAGAAATATGGTAATGGTCTTATATTTCCTACATGTGTTTCCAAACCACAATGCATGGTGTTAGAGAGTGCTCTGTCATTTCTAAACGTTTACCCATCCATTGTTTAGACTTAGTCTAATTTCCAGTGTAAGAATCCACCATGAGGGGGCCGGAGAGATAGCACAGCAGGAAGGGCGTTTGCCTTGCACACGGCCGACCCGGGTTCGATCCCCGGCATCCCATTATGGTCCCCCAGCACTGCCAGGAGTAATTCCTGAGTGCAAAGCCAGGAGTAACCCCTGAGCATCACTGGGTATGACCCAAAAAGCAAAAAATAAATAAATAAAAAAAAAGAATCCACCATGAGATAAGATGCTACAAACAATAAAAAGCACAGCTGAAATAAAATGCACTTAAAAGTACAAGGTTCATTATGTTGTGAAGAATAGGATCCTGGATAATCTCTACTAGCCCTTCTAGCTCTATCCGTTGCCTTCCCCTAGGCCCTGGGACACTGATCTCTATTTATGCTGCCAGTTGGAGTCCTTTGCTCTCTGCTTTCTGTCTGTTTTCCTTCAGTGATCATCCCTGGCATGAAATGGAAGGGGAGGAAAAGAAGGATGTTAAGAGACTGGCTCCAGTTTCCTTCCAGGCAGGACTTTGGATTGGCAGCAACATGGCCTTGCACCAACAGTCACAGTTCCCATTGGCTGTTACTCTCCTACAGCCACCAGCCTCTTCCATGCCTGGCAACTGCTGCTTCTCATTTCTTCTTGGATGACTTGCTTACAGCTTGCCCTGGGATGTTCCGTCATAACCAGTTTCCCCTCAACTCTCCCAAGCCCTTATAAAAGTTCCCATAATAACCTGCTTCTACCTGTCAGGTGGCAAAGAGCCTGGATAATAAAGGGGCAATGTGGCAGAAGAGGTGCAGTGAAGAAGACAAGAACCAGACTCATACACAAAACTATGCTCCAAGCCTCTTCTTAAGTAATGCATGAAGAAGACCGTGACGGATTCCGTGACTGGACCTTCTAGCAGAAGATGCATACCAAGTAGCAAGGGGAAGATTCTTTTCCTTTGTATGTGAGGTCTGAGTGGAACTTTTCTCATGTTTCTTGACCCAGTGTAAGATTTCTTTTTTTCCCCCTTTTATTTATTTATTTTAATTTTTATTTTATTGAATCACCGTGAAAAAATACAAAGCTTTCAAGTTTAAGTCTCAGTCATATAATGATTAAACCCCCATCCCTTCACCAGTGTACATGTTCCACCACCAAGAACCCCAATATACTCCCCTCCCACCCACCCACCTGAGTAGCTACTGATATTCACTTTATTCTCTCTATACTTTGAATACATTCAATATTTCAATAGAGAACTCACTATTTTTGTTTGAAATTTCCCCCCAACAATCAGGCCTGCTGAAAAGGCATCATTTAATAATTTGTTTTTCATTGCTGAGAATAAAGATTCTATGAGCTTGCACAGCCGTAACAGCGGCCACGCGGTTTTGGATTTCTGATATTTTAACTCAGTTCACAGCGTAGATGCATTTTTGTAAGAAGCCGCTTTGGGTGCCAAAATGGGTTAGAAGACCTCTCAGATCATAGTCTTTAGGAGCAGAGGGTCCGTTTCACGTGCAGAAGCTCCGGATCTTATCTGGGCAGAGAGTGTGCCGGTAACCCCCAATGTAAGATTTCTTAGCATTCACTTAACCACTGAAAGTCAAAGCAATCCAAACCCTCAGGTAAGAAGAAAGCCATCAAGTGGGTGGTACATGAGTGAAGAAAATTTAGCACCTTCAGGGAAGGCCATTCCTGCACAGATGACAATCCTGCAACTGAGGTCACCAGAAGTCAGGACTGTCTTGTTCACTATAGCATTCCCATCTTCCTCTAAGATTGTTGTCTCAGAATAAGTCTGAGAATAATACTTCTCAAACTCTGACTTTTCAAATCCTTCTTGAATGCCTGACTTACTTGACCTAGTTCCCTTTAACAGAAAAATATTTCCTCAGTGTTCCTCACCCTCAAACTATGCTTTCTCTAGGTGAATAAATAGAAAGTGCTTACCTTCATTGCATCCAAAGCTACTACCTCTCTCTAAATAATTCCAGCCCCCACCAGCCAGGGTGACATGGTCCACTTTGGGAAAAAAGTGTCCTAGACCACTGCCTGACATAGATTTTCAATAATTAATAGACAAAAAAGCAAATATCCTTACATCTTCCTAAGGTCACATCTTGATCTCATGCGCTGTAGCTCCTAAATGCCTCCCCCCATCCCCAACTTAAGAAGAAACATATTTAGAGCACAGATCTCTAACTTTGCTATGTATGTGGCGTTATCTGAGGAATTGTGTTCAAGACTGTTGCCTGAGTCTTTGGCCAACTGATTCTGATTTCATTGGTCTGGGATTCAGCCAGTACATTAGGAGATTTTTGGGAAACACTGTCCAGATGATTCTGATGTACATCCCAGACTGAGAATACAATTGAGCAAAATGTTCTGAGAACAGGAGTCAAGAGACTCAGGCTTAGACCTTGATCTACTGTGGCAAGTGGAGTTCAATGCCTTTGAGCCTCAACATTTTCAGGTGTAAAGCCAAAATCAAAATACTTGTCTGAAGACGTCACAGACTAGTTGTAGGAATTAAATCACCCCGTAAACATTCTTTGTAAATTCTCGAAGCACATGACTCAGATATTGCCATCAGCATCAACGTGTAACATGAAAAAAATGTTAACATGCTAACATTAGGAACACACACACCTGCCTACAGTGTGGCATATTCTATTTAGACCATCTGTTCAAGTCCTTGCAAGAGACTGTGCTTGGAGTTTACTGTTAGAAGTCCATGGATCATTACCCCCATCCCACCCTCGCCCAACCTCCTCAAGCATAGCATAGTTGGCAGGAAGGCTGAGAGCTCCAAAGAGAGGAGCTTTATTTCTATCAAACTGGATGGGCTTGGAAAGAAAAAGAGATCTGTCCAGAATGAGAATGGTTCCCTGGCCACACAGGAGTGCTATCGTAAGTCAAACCATGTCAAGAGGTTCCCAGATGGATGGGCTGAGCCCACAAGACTCTCTTCCAACAGGTGTGCTTCCCATCGTAGGGGACGTTTATCTGGAGTTCTTAGGGTTTTAGAATCCTGGAGTCTGCTGGCTCTCTTCCACTGTTTATTCATCAACTTAATGTGTGTGATCATAGGAGATTACATTCCTTTTCCTTTCCAAAAGCCCCAATAGGCACATATAAGAACTCAGTCCAAAAAAGTTAGTCTTCTACAAATAGAGTTCTGCTTCAATCTAGGAGGACGTGTAAAAAAATTCTTTGGACTCTATAACAAAGAGAATTCAAATAACACATTGACACAAAACTGTGGGTTGTCTTCTATTTAGCCTAGAGATTTGCTGTCCTCTAAAGTATTTAGCATTTACTAGATCC
This sequence comes from Sorex araneus, assembly GCF_027595985.1. Lineage (NCBI taxonomy): Eukaryota > Metazoa > Chordata > Mammalia > Eulipotyphla > Soricidae > Sorex > Sorex araneus. The sequence continues at coordinate 180,101,796 of NC_073306.1, read as the reverse complement.
CATTTAGTTCCCATATAATTTGCTTATAAGGGGAGATAAGTTTATGGGGTCCCCCCACCAACCTAATCTTAAATTTCCTTAACCATGTGAGTCTTAGGTTGTCTCATCATCAATAGATATTTTCTTGAGACAGAAAAGAAGAGTTTCCCTTAAAATCTGGAAGTGTTTCAATCAAGTCTGAAGTCAATCCCGTGGCTATAATCAAACCCCACATGCCTTTGGCTTCTCCTCAAGCATACTCTAGGAGCAAACATTAACTTACAACCTCCTTTGCACAGGTCCTGCTGGGAGATGCTGTAGAGGGACGAGACAGGGCAGACTTCTAAGGGGCTTTCAGATTATGAGGCTATGGGCAGGAAAGGAATTTTGGGAGAAAAGGAATTTTCCTGAAGAACTTGCCTAGAAAAAGACCCAACTAAATGATAGTTATGTAGATAGAGAACAGAGCAAAATCCTCATCCTTTTCTCAATATAAGCAAATGTGTTTGGTGAGTGAAGAGATCAGATAGAAAGCAAGACACGGTAGAAGAAATTAAAAAAAAAGCACTGAGACAGCTTTGAAAAACATGTTTTTTAGAAAACATGTTTTGGAATTATCTGATAACTCTGATCTTATATGGTTTAAGATTTTTTGATGTCCAACTTGGTAAGGCAACAGTTAGATGTCAAAAACCATGCTATTGGAATGTAGGATTATGCACAGATAAAAATCACCCATCTAAAGAATACACTTCAGTGGCTACCCATTCTGAAATCTCTGCCACTTGAGAGGAGTATTTAATAAATGTACACTTATGTAATTCCTGGTAGAGCAGGACTTACCTCCTGTGATTTGACTGTTTCCTCTATGTTCTGGGTCTTTTTTTGTTCCTCTATCTCTTCATTACTGCTTCTTTGTGAGATTATAAACATTTTCTAATATATTATTCTAATTACTTTGTTGTTTGTTTCCCTACATATATTGCTCTTTTTCTTTGGGAATAAAAATGATCATCCTAACTTAAAACAACATATTTGGGTATAATACAAAATTTAATTTTTTTTTTTTTGCTTTTTGGGTCACACCCAGCAGTGCACAGGGGTTACTCCTGGCTCTGCACTCAGGAATTACTCCTGGCAGTCCTGGGGGACCATATGGGATGCTGAGAATCAAACCCGGGTCGGCCGTGTACAAGGCAAACGCCCTACCCGTTGTGCTATTGCTCCAGCCCCACAAAATTAATTTCTCTGATACACAAAAACTTTGCTCTTGGACCAGGGATATAGCTACTGTAGAACGCATGTCTCACATATGTGAAATCCTAGGTTTGATTCCTTGTACCACAAAAGAAATAATAATAATAATAACTTTGCTCCAATATAGTTCCATTCTCCTTTCTCCTTTGTTATATTGTTTTCAAAGTGTATCCGCATAGTCCCAGTTTAATAGTTACTACTTTATCCCTTTAAAATCAGATAAAAGAAAAGAATCAAGTAAGAATACTTTTATAAGTATGTTATAAATCACTGTCACTGTCACCCTGTTGTTCATATATTTGCTTGAGCAGGCACCAATAATGTCTCCGTTGTGAGACTTGTTTTTACTGATTTTGGCATATCGAATACACCATGGGTAGCTTGCCAGGCTTTGCCATGCAGGTGAATACTCTTGGTAGCTTGCCGGGCTCTCCGAGAGGGACAGAGGAATTGAACCCCGGTCGGCCATGTGCAAGGCAATTGCCCTACCCGCTGTGCTATCACTCCAGCCTTGCCACAAACTCAGACTACAGTGCTCAGGCCAGATTAATCATTCCTAACCCTAGCAGTCTGGAGTGATGTTATAAATACATTTATTAATTCGGGGGGTTTACCCAGTTATGGGCTGTAGCGATAGCACAGTGAGTAGGGTGTTTGCCTTGTACACTGCTGACCCGGGTTTGATTCCTTCGCCCCTCTCGGAGAGCCTGGCAAGCTACCGAGAATATATGGCCCACACAGCAGAGCCTGGCAAGCTCCCCGTGGTGAATTCGATATGCCCAAAACAGTAGCAAGTCTCACAGTGCAGATGTTACTGGTGCCCGCTCCAGCAAGAGCAACAGGATGACAGTGACAGTGACCCAGTTATACTCAGGGGTTATTCCTGGCTCTGTGCTCAAGGGTCACTTCTGCCAGTGCTCAGAGGACCATATGGGATGCAGGAGATCAAATCTGGGTCAGCTGTGTACAACTTACCCACTATATTATCTCTCTGGCTCCCATTTACTGTTTTTTGAGATTTACCTGTGAAATTACTTTTATTAACATTGTTTACTTCCTCATGTGGCTTCACATTATTGTGCAGTGTCTTTATGTTTCAATCTTAGACTTCCTTTGACTCTGAGATGACACCCACAAAGTGCCACTAGCTACGTAAGCTCCTACACGGCCATGATCCAGAGACACAGGCACGAATCTCGGAACCGAGCACCTCTCTGCAGAGATCTCTCCAGACCCTAATGATTAAACTTTTAGAATTCCTAGAGAACACGGCCATGACCTTATATTCTGTCCATAACGAGCAACACAAAACTAGCATTACCTTCTCAGCAGGTTTGAGTGGTGGTGGGACTGGTGTCAAAATATCTAATGTAACCAAAGTAGAGAGAGAGTATGGGGGAAATTATCTGCCACACAGGCAGGGAAAGGGTTGGAACGAGGTGGGCAGGATACTGGGGATTTGGGTGGTGGAAAATGTGCACTGGTGAAGGGATGGGTGTTTGATAATTGTATGACCAAAGCTCAAATATGAAAGCTTTGTAACTGTATCTCAATGAATCAATAAAAAGGGGGGAAAAAATCTAAGACTCCCTGTAGCATTTCTTGTAAGGCAGATTTGATATCAGTGAATTCACTCATCTATTGCCTATTTTAGAATGTCTTAATTTCTTTATATAAAAATTTTCTTTTGCAGGCACATGAAAAAGTGCTCTACATCACTAAGCATCAGAGAGATGCAGATCAAAACAACCATGAGATACCACCTCACACCACAGAGACTAACACACATCCAAAAGAACAAAAGCAACCGCTGTTGGAGAGGATGTGGGGAGAAAGGGACCCTTCTACACTGCTGGTGGGAATGCTGACTGGTTCAGCCCTTCTGGAAAACAATATGGACGACTCTCAAAAAATTAGAGGTTGAGCTCCCATTTGACCCAGCAATACCACTGCTGGGAATATATCCCAGAGAGGCAAAAAGTATAATCGAAACGACATCTGCACATGTATGTTCATCGCAGCACTGCTTACAATAGCCAGAATCTGGAAAAAACCCGAATGCCCTAGAATGGATGACTGGCTGAAGAAACTTTGGTACATCTATACAATGGAATACTATGCAGCTGTTAGAAAAAAGGAGGTCATGAATTTTGTATTTAAGTGGATCGGCATGAAAAGTTTCATGCTAAGCTAAATGAGTCAGAAAGAGAGAGACAGACATAGAAAGATTGCACTCATCTGTGGAATATAGAATAACAGAGTGGGAGACTAACACCCAAGAATTGTAGAAATAAGTACCAGGAGGTTGACTCCATGGCTTTGGAGGCTGGCCTCACATTCTGGGGAAAGGGCAACTCAAAGAAGGGATCACCAACTATGATGTAGTCGAAGGCCATGTGGGGGAAGGGAATTTCGGGCTGAATGAGGGCTAGAGACTGAGCACAGTGGCCACCCAACACCTTTATTGCAAACCACAACAGCTAATTAGAGAGAGAGAACAGAAGGGAATGCCCTGCCACAGTGGCAGGGTGGGGTGGGGGGAGATGGGATTGGGGAGGGTGGGAGGGACACTGGGTTTACTGGTGGTGGAGAATGGGCACTGGTGAAGGGATGGGTTCCCGAACTTTGTATGAAGGAAGTATAAGCACAAAAGTGTATAAATCTGTAACTGTACCCTCACGGTGATTCACTAATTAAAAATAAATAAATTTAAAAAAAATTTTTTTCTTTTGCTTTAGTGAAATAAATTTTCATTTGATAAAAATTAAAATTCCATAAATCGCCTTTGGATCCGGCTGCGGAGCGAACATGATGGAAGAGCCCAAGGGAGCGCCCTTGGACTCCAGGCAGCCCACTGAACTAATTCCGGCATGGGACCAGAGACCCCACGGTGCGCTGAAACAGTGGGACCCGGGCATCCCCCAATTCTTTTAACCTGTCTCTCTCTCTCAACTCCTCCCTCCTGAGCACAACTCAGGACTTCTCCATCTTATGAGCACCATAAAAGGGTAAAAGTTTGTAGTGATGTTATTTCTGGTTGTACTTTCCCTGGACTTTATACAGAAACCCAAAACCTAATGTCATCTTAGCATCAGCAATATGTAATGGTTCGCTTTTAATGGGTCGGACTTTTGTGGGAGATCCTAACAAGAATAGTAAGTCTGTTGCTGAAATATTGAAGGCAATCAAAACGGTAGCCATCTCTCTAGACTAAACTAAGCTATATCCCCACGCCAGCTGAGAAGAAATTTTCTTCTTTCTCGGGAAGAAACGCAGCGTATCGTCAACTACAGTGTGATGTCCATTAAGCAAACAGACCTGGTGGCGTGGGAATGGGATATAAGGGGAAAAATTATGTACATGGAACAGTGGGACGCTGGTGGAATCTCGAGCCGGAGCCGATACCAGCGCAAGACCTTCGGTTCCAGAAACTGCTTCCAGACACTCTACTAGTCTATCAACTAAGCCAGAGCCCCACGTCTGCTGATGACGGGAAATAACCATCCTTTTCGTTTTTTTCGTTTTTTTTTTTTCCCTTGTCAGGCAGCGTGGCGATTACTAAACAGGCGTGAACTCGGTGGCGCGGGGCAAGGGGGAAAAAGAAAAGTTATGTAACAAACAGCGGGACTTAATATCTCTATATTCTTAGCAGTGGAGAACTATCAAATGCCTCCTTGGCAATAGGACTGCTTTTCTTTTTTGGGGGAAACCCCAACAACGGTAGTGAGTTGTGTGTTGAAACATGGAATGTAATCGAGATAAGGCATAAATGAAGTGAAACTTATCAAGTACAAGGGTGGGGACTGGGGAGGTGGGAGGGGGCGGCAGGTATACTGGGGGGGTTGGTGATGGAGGATGGGCACTGGTGAAGGGAAGGAAAAAAAATAAAATAAAATAAAATTCCATAAATCATGTTTTACATAAAATTTGCATAAAATATTATTCTATAAAAACCAAGAAGTTCCCAGATATTTCAGACAAACTCCGGCTACTTATATCTTACTTTAGCACGGTGTACTCCTTGCAATTAATGAACCAGTAATGAAACCCTATTAACTAACACTAACTAACACTAGTAACTAATTCATTGAAGGCTTTAGCTCCAGAATTTCTATTTAGTTCTTCAAAATATATATTTTTTAATATTTTCCCTCCATTGCATTGGAGGGGGATGTTTGCAGGCACACAAGTGCTGCTCAGAAGTCTCCAGAGCTACACCCCGCTGTGCTTGGGGTATTGGAGTCAAAGCCAGGCTCCCACATGCAAAGCATGTTTTCCAGCCATCCCACGTTATTGTATTTTCTATTTGGGAATATGCCGCATGCATATTTTCTTTAATCTTTAGTTATTCCTGTGTTTACAAATACATATGTGTATATATATTTCTGTGTAGACAAATATGTATGTATATACCGAGTACATATCTGTATACATATGTATACAAACACATACATATATGTTCTATGTACATATACTCTATGTATACACACGATACAAATACACTGTAATGACAAATAAGAAGCTGTATGTAATGAGAATTGTGAAACTGTAATGAAAATTAAGAAAATGTAATGGGAACCGGCAAACTAAAACTGACCCACTAAGTTAAACAAGAGAAGGGAGGGAGAAGCAGTCCTTTTATGACCCAAATCAACCACGTTCAGGGCCCACCAGCCCCACAGATTTATGGGAGTGCTTGGGAGATGATACATGAAGGCCGCACCAAAAGTGTGCAAGAAATACTGACTGTTTTCACTTTGAGCATCTGAAGGCCGTACAATGTGGGAATGATGCATTGATTGCTTTTCTTTCACTTATTACCTCTGTATTCCCTGTTTCACTGATAAAAATGTACGTAGATTGTAGCCCACCTTTACAGGATAAAGTAGAGACCCTCTCAGCGAACGGGGCTCCAAGTCCCTTTCTCTTCTGACTTGGGGTCCTCAGCGCAGAGCAAACTATCCTTTCCTAAGCCCTCTCTGTTCATTCTCAACTAGCACCAACACAACAACACACACTGTCTACATATACACAATAAATAAACATATTATGTGTGTGTGTATATATATATACGTATATATATGTGTATATATATATATATAAATACAATAGATGATTTAAAGTCTTTTTCTACGAAGTTCGACAGTTAGGCTTCCCTAAGGACAGCTTCTTTTGATTTTCTTTTTCTCCTGTGTTTGAATCATGCTTTTCTCTTTCTTTGTACGTCTCATACTGTTTTATTGGAAGCTAGGTACTTTAATGTGTCAATATCATAATGTGTCAATCCTAAAAAATAAGATTCTTCTCCTTCCCAGGGTTTGTTGTTGCTGTTCATGCTATTGTAGCTCTTTAATTCACCACTTTCTTAATTTTGCAAAATCTATTTTTAATTTGCAATCACGGAGTCTCTTCTGGGTTAGCAGGCAATTCAACTAATGATCAGGCAGAGGTTTCCTCAAAAGCTTTGAGCAAATCATTTTGCTCCTCTTTTGTGAGGGGTTTGGTTTGTAGGGTGCAACAGTTTAGAATTCTACCTTTACCATCACTATTTGCTTACACAAGATCAACCAGGGGAGGGAAAAAGCTATTCTTTTCAGGCTATGCACAAGTGTGTTGCCTTCTCTTTCCCTGTAATATCTGGAGCTTAAGTTCCTTCTCGACCTCTCATTTTTCAGTATTTTCCCCTAGGGAAACCCCATCTGGTATCACTGCCTCCAGCAGTTGGGATGCAAAACAATTGACAACTGTTAATTTCAACAAACAGCCCCAGGAAAGGGATTTCCTACTGAGCAAAGTCTGAGTCAAGGGAAATAAAGACAAGTTCTGGAAGTCTGTTGGGGTCAAATAACAAAACTCTAGTACCTGGGCTTGCTGGGAGCTCCAAATTCATCTGCCTTTTTCAAGAGCCCCTGGGCTGCAGGTTTTCAGACTTCTTGTAGTTCCAAAGATGCTCATTTTCAAGGCCACCATGGAGCTGAGAAGAAAAGAGTATCAGAGCAGAGTTAAATGCCACAAAACTTTGTCCCTAATAAGATTCAGCTATTTTTCATGAGCAGAAACCCCTCTAATATGTTCAAACTCATAAACTAGTTTCAGTTCTAGAAAGTTGCTTTAGAAAAACATTTGTCACTCATCCTGTTACTTTTATTAAGGGATAGATTTTGGAGGTCTATCCCATCATTCCAGAAGCACTAGTTTCTTCCAATTCTTAATCTCAAGCATCATTAGGATAAGATAGTTCTGATTTGGGATGACTGCTCCAAAACTAGCCAGTCATATGTACAGTTATTGGTTTTCCTGAACCTTTGTTTACATTTTGGAATATTTCTGTAAGGATTGTCTTGGAAAACTTAAGTATAAATCCATTCTAATGATCAATAAAAGTCTATTTTTATTTTTACTTTGCCTGAAATAGAGTGATACCAACACTCCACTCTAGTAACAACGCTAATCTGCCCAATAACTGTGAACCTGGAGAGATAATAGAATTTGTTGGCATTCAGTTCAGCTGGAAAATCAAGGAGTCAGTCAGCTTCCTTCTAACAAGTCCATTCTAACACTCTCTCTTTCAAAACTCTGTTTTCTTTTTCTAATAAGTAAATCAATCATTCAAACAAGGCAATATTGAAAAAATTCCTCTAACCACTGATTTTAGCATTTGTGTGTGTAGGACATGTCTTTCGTAAACCTTCAGTTTTGATTGGATCACTGTGAGATACACAGTTACAAAGTTGCTCAACATTAGTCATACAATGTTCCAACACCCTTCACCAGTGCACATCTCCTGCCACCAGTGTCCCAATGTCCTTCCTGCCCACCCTAACCCCACTACCACAGCCTGCCTCTATGGCAGACACTTCTCTCTCTGTCTCTGTCTCTGTTTCTGTCTCTCTCTGCCCTTTTAGACACTGTGGGTTGCGATACTGTTACTGTAAGGGTATCAAGCAGCACTCAGTTTGTGTCTACAGTGATCATCCCTTCTCTGTCCTAATTGCAGTTCCCCTCCCTCTTTGTGACAAGATTCCTACCAAGTCCTCCAGGCCCTTGTTTCAACTGTCTTTGGGTATTATTCATTATATATATAGAGAGAGTGAATTATACATATAATTATATATATAGTGAATAATACCCAAAGACAGTTGAATATAATATACATATTATATTCTGCAAATGAGTGCAATCATTGTTTGTCCATCTCCCTCTGACACATTTTACTCCTCATTTTACTCAGCATGATACTCTCTACGTCCATCTATGTGTAAGTAAATTTTATGACTTTATTTTTTCTAGCAGCTGCATATTGTCCCACTGTATAGATGTACATTTTACTCTATACAGTGAGACAACAGCACTGTAGCACTGTTGTCCTGCTGTTCATTGATTTGCTAAAGTGGGCACCAGTAACGTCTTTATTGTGAGACTTGTTGTTACTGTTTTTGGCATATCGAATACACCAGGGGTAGCTTGCCAGGCTCTGCCATGCGGGCAGGATACTCTCAGTAGCTTGCCGGGCTCTCCGAGAGGTATGGAAGAATCGAATCCAGGCTGGCAAGGCAGAACATCCTAGCCCCTGTGCTACCCAGCCCAATGAGACAATATGTTTCTTTATACATTTTATCTGTTCTCAGGTACTTGGGCGGTTTCCAATCCTGGCTATTGTTAATAGTGCTGCAATTAAATAGGAATGCAGATGGCTGTCCTGCATTGTGTTTTGGAATACTAGAGTTAGGATATATTCTCAGGAGTGATACTGCTGGGACATATGGAAGTTCAATTTCTAGTTTTTTGAGGAATTTCCATATTGTTTCCCAGAAATACTGGACCAATCAGCGTTTCCACCAGCAACGGATGAAAGTCCCTTTCTCTCCATATCCACGCCAGCACTGGTTGTTCTTTTTGATGTGTGTCAGTTTCTGTAGCATGTGATGATATCTTGTTGTTTTGATTTGCATCTACCTGATGTAGAGCACTTTTTCATGTGCGTGTATTTGCAAATTTTTATAGTGAATTCAATTGGGTGATCTTTTAGCCAATTGTTTGTTTGTTTGTTTTTGCAGTGCCAGAGATTGCACCCAGGATCTCACATATGTAAGACATACTGTCTGCCGAGAGCCTTACCCCAGCCCAAACTCAAAGCAAAGAACAGTAATTTTTATAGCAATTTTCCCCCAACCATAGGTACTCTCTACATATACATATACATATATATTTTTTGGGGGGGGGGCTTTTTGGGTCACACCCGGTGATGCAGAGAGTTTATACTTTTAAAGTGGCTAATAGTAAACGATAGAAAAATTTTGGATTTAAAATAAAACAGTTCTTTCAAGAGTTAAACATATGTAATATGTGAATATCTTACAATCATAATATATTACACATGTGACAATAAATGTAATATAATAAAATATATTGCACTCAAAAACTAAAAGTTTATTTAGATTCAATCAAACACAAAGAAAACAAAAAAGACTAATCCCATTTCACTTCACTGGGAATGTGAACTGTCTTTTCTAGCCAAAGAATTTGGGTGACTGTATTCATCATTCTCGGGGGCCCTATGTCTTCCAACATAGCTCAACATAGTTTATCTCTAACAGAGTGGATATTTTGATCTTTATCTATCTACTCTAACATCTGTCTCTCAATGGATTCTAAACTTTGGTGGAAAAGGCAAATCATTACTCATTATCTAAAACCCTAAGATCAGCCTTTGCTTTATAATCATCTTCCATTCAGTGCAGCTAAAACTAAAGACATTGTCTCTTTCTATTGAGTTCCTTCCCCTTGTCCATATTTTTTCCAAGAGAAAAGCTGTCTTCCTCACCCAGAGCTGAAATCTGCTGACCACAAGCAATCACTTAGCCTAAGGTGCATTACTCCTTTTTCTGCTTTTCTGCTCCACCTCTAGCTGAGACCTTTATCATCTCCTTTCTTAGAGTGTGAGGCTGAAGTTGAATCACGACAGGCTCCACTTTAAGACTGAAACTCCCAGTATCCCTCCCACCACCCCCACCCCAACCCCCACCACCCCGCCCTGCCTCGTGGCAGGGCATTCCCTTTTGTTCTCTCTCCTGTTGGATGTTGTAGTTTGCAACAGAGGTATTGAGTGGCAACCATGTTTGGTCTATAGTCTACTTTCGGCAGCTTCAACGCGAGTGGGTCCTTCCAACGTTCTCTACTAGGTGTTCCCTTCTCTATCTCAGCTGCCTTTTCCCCCAGCATGTGGAGGAGAATGGACACTGGTGGAGGGATGTAAACCAAATGCAAATATGAAAGTTCATAAGTTTGTAACTGTACCTCACGGTGATTCACTAATAAGAATTTAAAAAAAAAAAAAGACTGAAACTCAGCAAGCCTAAATTTCGGTTTCCCCTGTCAGAAAGTTCCGACTTCTCAGAAAACAGTATCATTCTGGGCAGATAAACTGACCCTTGGCCTATCAGAATAGTAGGCACGGACAGTGGTGCCCAGCCAGGTGGAGGCCGACAATGGAGACGAGTCACGGGACAGGAATGGGACCAAAATTGGAAACATACTGTCAATTCCTGGAAAAATGCTGTTATGTAGCCAAACTCTATATAAGCTTCTCAGAATTCGAAGTCCGGGTCCTTATCAAGACTCCACTGCATTGGATGAGACTCGGACCCAAGCTCAAGCTAGCAACAAGGGGTGCCTGCATTCACATCCTCACGCTGGGTCTGGTCAGGGTGAGAGTGAAACTCCCTTCCCGGGACACAACAATAGCAGCTATTCATTGCTCTCTCTGTTTTAACCTCAGCACCACTCTCCACACATCCATTACTTGGCCCCAAAGAGCTGGGATATTCTAACAATATCCTGAGAGATCCTCGCTCAAAATACCATAGTTTACGCCTTCAGTAGTGCTTCTGCCTCAAAGATAAAGTCTTCTCTCTAGCACAGCATCCTAAAGCTCTTCATGGAAAGACTTAAAGATATCTATGCATCCTCTTCTCTCTCTCTGCCACCCTCTCTCAGTTTATTCCCCAGTACTTGCAGATCCCTTTTACTGGCCCTGTTTGTCATGACTGTTTATTCACAAATTATTTTTTTCTTTAATTCCCTAATCCATTCTAATACCATGCCACCTTCAAGACTCTATAGCAAGGAAACTTCAATCTTTCTTCAGTGATAAAAGTATATCACGCCCCCCCACACACAAACAATCTGAGAAGCATGAAATTATGCATGCTATTTGCATTGAATCTATTAAATTTTGCAGGGGAAGGGTGATGAGTCATAGTGAAAGACCCTGTGTGAGGTCAGAGGTCAGATCCTCAGTGCCATCCCCTGGGTGATTAGAGATAAGCCGAGCACAATCATGACAACTCTGCTCTCTGAGGTGCCATAAGGAATTTCCATGTGCTCTGCACTCATATGTGTGCAAGCAGCACAACCAAAGAAAGATGCACAAGAATTGTAACAGGAGTGTGAACTCTGGCAAGTATCTGTATGAGCACCCCAGAGACCCCTCTAAGCAGGCCCTGTGACCAGAAGAAGGTTTGCAAACAACACAGCTAAATGAGCACAGTTGAGTGTGAGAGCTCCACAACTTGACATAGGACTTGCAGCAAGAGTCCACAGCTAAAGTGTGCAAGTGCCACAACCAAGCATATGTACGATCCCTGTCATCATAAGAACTTCAACAGAGGGGCAGGAAGGGAAGATAATAAAATGAAGTTAGATAAACTGTCAGGGGAAGCAGAGGCAGTTCAAAAAGAATGCGGTGTTTCTTTGTCAGATAACTTGTTCACTTTTGGAGTTTGAATGTTCTAACTAGTAACTTTATTCTTTTGTTTTAAATATATTCTGTTTTCAGTCCCTGAAGTTTGGTAGAAAGATACAAACCTAAAAAAAAAAAATCTATGGACCGGTATGCTCCAGGAACATCTCTGAACACAAAGCTACCCCATGGCTTCCAAACCCAGCTGTGCCCAAAAGGCACAAAATGTGCCTTAAAATGCCAAAGTCCTGTGTTCCCCACTAGGCTCACTGAATTAGAATCTCCAGAAGCAAAATTAGAGTCTTGCATTTAAAGACTTACAAAGCAATTGAGGGACAAAGTCTCTATTTAGGAGCCATTGTCATCACTTCACATCAGTATCCTATGTGAACCCACAGGCCAGTCATTAAGTTTAACACGAAATGTTCAACCAGGGTTTACAAATTCAAATATTCCCATACGATGGACAATGGGGAAGAGCATGGCAAGCTGTGCAGTCACGCTCAATTCCTGCTCAGCTTCAATGCCCAGATAAAAAACTGTGGGGTCGGATGATGGCTTACAAAATATCTGTCATGTCTTAGTATCTGTATTGCAAATCATAATGCTCAAAACTAGAGAGAGAGTTAGAAGTATTCCGCCTGCCACAAAGGCAGCGAGTGGGGTGGAGTGGCAGGTGGGACACTGGGAACAACGGTGGTGGAAAATGTGCCTGGAGGAGGGATGGGTGCTCGAGCATTGTCTGACCGAAATGTACTCATGCAAGTTTGTAGCTGTACCTCAAAGTGATCCAATAAAACTTCTTAAAAAAAATATGGTCACAACTTACCTTATTTAGAAAACTGATCTTTGCTAATGTGATTCAAGATCCTGTGATGAAGCCATCCTGGATCATCTAGTGAACCCTGAATCCAACCGACAAGTCCTTATAAGAGTGAGGCAGAGTGACTGAGACACGCAGAGATTGGGTTATGAAGCCACATGCTGAGAATTGCCTCCAGCTACCAGCAGTTAGAAAAGACAAGGCAAGCTCCTCCTTAGAGTTTTGTTTTGTTTTGTTTTTAATTTTTATTAGTGAATCACCATGTGGTACAGTTACAAACTTATGAACTTTCATGTTTGCATTTGGTTTACATCCCTCCACCAGTGCCCATTCTCCTCCACCAATGTTCCCAGTATCCCTCCCACCACCCCCACCCCAACCCCCACCACCCCATCCTGCCTCTGCAGCAGGGCATTCCCTTTTGTTCTCTCTCCTGTTGGATGTTGTAGTTTGCAATAGAGGTATTGATTGGCCATCATATTCGGTCTATAGTCTACTTTTGGCACACAGCTTTCACATGCCGGGAGGGGGGGGGGGAAAGGCAGCTGAGATAGAGAAGGGAACACCTAGTAGAGAAAGTAGAGAATGTTGGGAGGATCCTCCTTAGAGTTTACAGAGAGCTTGTGGCCTTGCCCACATTGTGATGTTGGACTTCTAGCCTCTGGAAGTTTGAGAAAATATGTTTCTGTTACTGTAAGCCCTTTAGTTTGTGAGGATTTGTCATGGCAACCCCAGAAAACTAATCAAGACATGTGTCTAATGTTACTGGATTTTCCCCATTTTCTTAAAAAAGGCAGAAATGTAGACTTTCCCACATGTGAAATTTCTTAATTTTAAAATGTTGATAGTTGTTTAAATGTGAAAACACTGAGCTATCCATACAGAACTTATCAGCAGGTCAATTTTCAGTGCTCATCTTTCCGGTACAAAATTACCATCCTTCTGCAAAACAGTCCCTAAACCAACTCAATACTCGACGAGTCATCAGTAAACTTTGACTTCAACACACATTCTCATATCAGACTTTTAATCTTTATGGAGTTTGTTCTGAAAAAAAAGGGCTAATTTGCTTTCTGAAATCCCAAGGACAGAGCAAAACCAATGTTATTCTTTACAACCATCATGGTTTAACATTAAAAAGGAGAAACGCTCCAGTCCTGTTTAATCTAGCAAAGGTATAAACACATTGATTGCTTTAAAACACAAATTTGGTTTTTGAACTCACATTTGTCTCTCAGTCCAAATCTGTGTTATAGGAAAAGTGACTAAATTTGACCTGTTTAGACATGCGGACTCACGAGACCAGTTAATACTGTCCTGAAGGAAAAGGTCCCTGTCAAAAGAAATCAACCACGAACCCATCTCAGCCACAGTCTCCAGGCATTCCCAGAGAAACTTAAATAATTTCTACGGATCCACTCCTCTAAGTAGTTTTAATTTGCAGTCTTTTCATTAGCTTTTTTAGGCTTCTCAGTACTTCTCTGTGGATTCCATGTACTTTTGAAGAGGAAATAACCACCTCCCCATATTTGGGCTAACACTGGCCAGCAGGAGACCCGGGCTTGGTTCCCAGTTTGCCAGTAAACAGCTGCATGACCTTGGCCAACTCTCTTCACCTCTTTTAAGGCCTCAATTTCCTGTGGCTGATCTCTGAATTTCCTTTCAGCTTTAAAAATTATTTTGACAGTGTAATTTAATTATGCAATACAATATCCTATCTAGTTCATCTCTTTTCGGACTTACCCAAGGGTAGTGAAGGCAGGACGCGTGTTCTCATTCATTCCCCAAACATTCTTTGGGTTTCTTCCACATGCCAGACACTCTGCCAAGTGCTGGGGGCATAAACACAAATATACACGGACCCCGTCTCAAAGAGCTGGAAGTCTCTTGGGAGTTGGAGAGCAGCTACAAAGAAATCAGTAATTATGATTTAGAATTATGCAGAGCTCCCCAAACTTACTTGGCCTAATGCCTCCTTCTCAGAAACAAAATCACCCAGTGCCCTTTTGGAAATATGCCTTCTTTAAGTGAACAAACAGAAGGCACCCCCAATCGCATCTGAGGCTATTACTATCCCCTTGAATACAATTTACATAGTGAAGCAAAGAATGAATACAATTTACATAGTGAAGCAAAGGACGGTCCCTTGAGGAGATGGAGCTTAAGATGAATTTGTAGAATTAGCAGGGATTAGAAAGAAGGAAAACAGCAGCTCACGAAAAAGGATCAAGAAGTACAATAGCCTGGAAAGCCATGGGATTCGAAGAATAGCCAATAATCACTGGATGAATGAATAAAACAAGAACAGCTGACCTTATCTAACCTTTTGTTTAAAAGTCATTTTAGGGAGTCTCTTAAGGCACTTGTTCTCTAGATCAGAATTTCTCAGCCAGGGGTCCTAGTGGGCCTCAAGATATTCTAGGGATCACAGGTGAAAACTATGAAAATGATAGACCATGACACAGAGACTAGGGAGTAGGGGGGCAGGTCAGCCACAGAGTGACAAGAGGGTTGGAAGAAGGCCAAGGTAAGAAAAAGGTTGATAGAAGGAGTTTGAGTAATAGGACAGCAGGCAGGACACTTAATTGCCTTGCACATACCTGACACAGGTTTGATTCCCAACGCCCCATATGACCCCTCCACCACCGCCCCAGCCTCACTGGGAATGATTCCTGAGTGTTGAGTCACCAGGTGTGCCCTGTCCGAAAAGAAAAAGAAAAAGGCTGAGAAACTCTGGCCTGGATGTTGCTACATAGACTACAGTATGACCACAAATATCCACTGTAACCTTAGCTGACAATCAAGAATCTCCATTTTCCATACACCCATTTATAAAAATTTTAATGTCTTAGATATGGAATAGATTTTCTACCATATCCTACCTCCTAAATTGTTGTCACTTCCTAACTCTAACAGCCATGTGTTAAATATAATCACAAGGCATAAACAAGATGTTAGTATAAGGTTTATCAGCTCACTATAAAATAAAAAACTGCATTTGTATGTGAACATTTCTTATGGCACTTCCAATCTGCTAGAGTCATAGAGCATTAAATGAATTCCTGTTCTCAAACATTCAAACACATAAAACACAAGGTCTACAGACAATGACCTCCAATTATCTACTATTTTTTCATGAACTATAATGGATACCTTCAAAAATCAAAGAAATAAGACAATGAAAGAAAACAATAAAAATAGCAGTCAACACTTCTTCCTTAGCCAGTTAAACTGCCATACAACTGGCCTGCTTACAAGAACTCTCTGGAATATCAAATTTAAGGACTTTATATCAAGAGGAGTACTCCACAGCTTGGAAGCTGACCTCACATGCTAGGTGAAGAAGCAGCTCTGATAGAGAAGGGATCACCAAACAAAGGGTGTGAGGCAGGCCCACTAGGGATGGGAGATACAGGCTGAAAATAGACTATAGACCGACTGAGCAAGATGCCTACTTAATACCTCTGTAGCAAACCACAACACCCAAAAAGAGAGAGTGAGCAAATGGGAGTGTCCTGCCACAGAGACAGGGTGGGGTGAAGGGGAGAGGGTGGACGTGGTGGGAGGGATGCTGGGACCATTGGTAGTGGGAAATGGGCACTGGTGGAGGGATGGTCACTCGATCATCGTATGACTGAAACGTAAGCATGAAAACCTGTAAGTCTGTAACTTTGTCTCACGGTGATTCACTAATAAAATCAAAATGAAAAAAAAATTTAAGGACTTTATCTAACCATTTGTTTGGAAGTAATTTCTTCTTAGTAAATTGAGTCATGAGGTATTGGCATCTTGGGAGAAAAATAAAAACAAAATACATAAATCAGTTTTTTCATAGTCCCACCATCTTTATGCAACTGTTTCTAGACTCAACACCTTTTTTCTTCTTATGGTGCCTGGGACCAAGCCCAGGCCTCTAAAGTGCTCTACCATTAAACTACGTCCTAGCTCCTTCAACTATTTTTTTAAAAATCTGAGACAATACAACCAGACTACATTTGACATTCTTATATAAGTTATTTGAGGAGCCATAGAACAGCGGGTAGAGCGTTTGTCTTGCACGCGGCCGACCTGGGTTCGATTCCTCTGCCCCTCTCGGAGAGCCCGGCAAGCTACCGAGAGTATCCCGCCCGCACGGCAGAGCCTGGCGAGCTCCCTGTGGCGTATTCGATATCCCAAACAGAGTAACAACAAATCTCACAATGGAGATGTTGCTGGTGCCTACTTCAGCAAATCAATGAACAACAGGACAAAAGTGCTATGTAAGTTAAAAGCATATAGCACAACAGAGATATTCACCAACCAATGAAACCACTAAGATATAAAAACAACCTAACAAACTGAAAAACAGGCTTAAATATAGCAAAAGGCCAAATGCATAAAACATCTTAAAAATGGGGTCGTGTAGGATTTTTCTTCAATATTTGTACCTACTCCAATCTCTTGTTGCCATGTCATAATTAAAAATGGAAATAAATTTTATCAACTGTCATAGTGTATTCCAACATGTCTCAAGAGATTCCCAAATCCTCCTTTTGTTAAAATTATTTTTCTTTCATTCACTTAGTTCCTTTAGGAAGTAAAGACAAAGGGAATAAGAACAATTGACTAGACAAGCATCAGTTTGACGTGCAAGCTTGCTTTATTGCTGGTGTGACCTATGATGTAAGTAATTTCATCTACACACTATGAATATTTGTCAAAGGGACCATGTTTTGCAAAAATAATTGCTTTTCTCTTAAACATCCTCTTACCTGCATCAGACTTCACATGATGTTCTTGGCTAACTTTTGTCTGGTTCTCTTGAATATTTATTATATCATTTACCTTTAAAATTAATCAGTGGGACATAAGAATTTAAAGAAACCAAACACAATCATATACTAATCTTAAGCATCTTACTCATCTATTTTCAGCTCATGCCAAGAGCAGAAGCTATGTAGGGCTCAACAAGCCCAAGTCATATTTTTACTCAGTGAGTGCTGAAGTTTTTATTGTTCTTTCTCCTCCTCCTCTACCTTCTTCATATCAATAATTTCTCTAAATACAAAAACGTTGAACTCTTCTTTCTAGAGGCATAGTTTATGAGGAAACAAATCCAATCTTCTGATCTTGAAGCAAAATCCAATCTTCTGTTCCTTACAAGAAATACACTTGAATTATCACAATAAACAGAGGTTTGAGAGAAGAGTTAGGAAACAATCATATGGGTTAATGATAGACTGAAAATAAAAACAGGATAGTCACTATGTCAGACCAACTGAGGTTTAATCTAAAGAAAGTAATAAGATAGTGATCCTTGTCAGATGAGTGTTACTGTTACTGTCATCCTGTTACTCATCGATTTGTTGGAGCCGGCACCAGTAACGTCTCTCATTGTGAGGCTTATTGTTACTGTTTTCGGCATATCCAATATGCCAAGGGTAGCTTGCCGGGCTCTCAGAGAGGGGCGGAGAAATCGAACATGGGTTGGCCGCGTCAAAGGCAAAGGCTCTACCGCTGCGCTATAGCTCCAGCCCTGTCAGATGAGTGATGGGAAAATATTTTCTCCCAGTCTGTGTAGTGTCATTTTTATTCTGGTCATTTTTCCTTTTGTGGTGCAGAAGTTTCTTGACTTGTTATAGCTCCATTTTTTAAATTTTTTTCTACCATTATCTTGGCCAATAGCATTGAACCATTGAAGACATCTCTAAATTCAATGTCATGAAGTGTTCTACCTATATTTTTCTTGATATAATTTATGAATTCAGGTCTGATATTGAGGTCTTTAGCCCATTTTGATTTGACTTTGTACATGATGTTAGAACTAATGATAGACTGAAAAAAAAATCAGGATAGTCACTATATCAGACCAACTGAGGTTTAATCTAAAGAAAGTAATAAGGTAGTGATTACTCAGTTCATTTTTCATTTGCATGTGACCAGCCAATTTTTCCAACATTATCCAGAGGCTTTCTTTACTAATTCATATTTTTTTTCTCCTTTGCCAAATATTAGTTGTGCATATACCTGAGGATGTCTTTGGACTCTCAATATTATTCCATTGGTCTTAGAGTCTACTTATTACAGATCCACACTGTTTTGATTATTTCAGCTATATATATAGTATATATACAGAGAGTCTCTTGCCCGCATGCCTAGCTGTCTTCCCTGGGGCCCCTCGGAGGGGATGGGCTCCAGCTTCCCTCCCCACCCCGAGCAGAGCTCCCGGCCGCCGAAGACCACCGGAACCTAGCTACAGCCATGCTGGAGGCCCCTGTCCACATGTTCGGATAACGGCCATGCGATATCATGTAGCCTGCTTCTCCCTCTGGGAGAAACTGGCAATCTTCGGAGAGTTTTCTGCCCACATGGGACAGCCTTGCAAGCTTCCCATGGTGTATTCATATGCTAAATCCAGTAACAAGCTGGATCTCATTCCCCTGACCCTGAAAGAGCCCCCAGTGCAACATCGTTGGGAGGGCCCAAATTGAGTCTATCTCAATTTGAGTTGAGATAGCCTTCTAAGATCTCAGGGAAAGAACGAAACGAGAGGTTACTGAGCCTGCCAAAGAAATTGGTGATTAACGGAATTTTTGTGATATATAGCATAGATTGAAGAGAGAAGCTTCACATCTTCTGTTTTCCTAGGATTGCTTTGGCTATTGAAATGATTTTATTATTAAATATAAATTTTAAAAGCATTTGATCTATGTCTTTAAAAAAATGTCATGGGTATTTTTATAGGGACTGCGTTGAATTTGTATATTGCTTTTGGCGATATTGTCATTTTGACAATATTAACTCTTCCAATCCATGAATAGGGAATGTATTTGTATTTCCTTGTGTCCTCTTCTTTTAGGAATGATTAATAGCTTTCTTTGTATGAGTTTTTTTTCTCCTCTTTTGTTAAGCTGATTCCCAGGTACTTGATTTTTCTAAGGCACAATTGTGAATGAGAATTGTTTTTCTTTTAAATTTCTCTCTCTCTTTTTTATTGAATTAATGTAGCATAGACCCTTTGTTCATAATTAGGTTTCAGTCATACAGTGTTCCAACATCCATCCCTCCACCAGTGTACATTTTTCAGACCAGTGCTACCCAGGTTCCCTCCCATCGCCCCCACCTCCACCCCTAGCCTGCCTCTATGACAGACACTTCTCTCTCTCTCTCTCTCTCTCTCTCTCTCTCTCTCTCTCTCTTTCTCTCTCCCTCTCTCTTTCTCTCTCTCTCTCTCTCTCTCTCTCTCTCTCTCCTTTTGGGCATTATGGTTTGCAATACAAACACTGAAAGATTATCAGATATATCCCTTTACCTACTTTTGACACTCAGTTCTTCTCTAATCACCAAGGAGTGATTCCAACCCTTGACTGGTTCTTCTTCTAGGCCCTTTTCACCCTGGCCACGGATAAGTCTCCACAAATGCGTATGTTTGTATGTGTGTGTGTGTGTGTGTGTGTGTGTATGTGTATCACAAATGAATGCAGTCATTCTATATCAGTCCCTCTCCTTCACTCAGCATAATACTCTCCATGTTCATCCATTTAGAGGCAAATTTCATGACTTCATTTTTCTAACCAGTGCGTAATTCCTCTATCTCCTATTCCGTTATTTGTATACAGAAAAGACTTTTGTACATTGATTTTGTAGCCTGCCACTTCACTGTTCAAGTATATTGTTCCTAGGAACTTTGTGAAAACTTCTTAAGACTTTCTAAATAGTATGTCACCTGCAAATAGTGAGAATCTGACTTCTTTTCCATTCTGACTGTTCTTAATATATCTTTCTTGACTCATTTCTACTGCAATGACTTTAAAAAAAAATTATTTATTTATTTGCTTTTTGGGTCACACCCGGCGATGCTCAGGGGTTACTCCTGGCTTTGCACTCAGGAATTACTCCTGGCAGTGCTTGGGGGACCATATGGGATGCTGGGAATCGAACCTGGGTAGGCCAGCATGCAAGACAAACGCCCTAACTGCTGTGCTATTGCTCCAGCCCCTGCAAGGACTTTCAATACAACATTGATAGTAATTGTAAGAAGGGGCAAACTTGTGCCCGATTTAGAGGGGCAGCTCTCAGTTTTCACCGTTGAGTGTGTTTGTTGTGGGCTGTGGTTAATGGCTTTACCTACATGGAAGTTCTTTCCACTGTTATTTTATTGAGAGGTTGTTTCTTTAAATCATGAATTGGATCTAGTCAATTTTGTTATCTATTGATCTATCATATGATTTTTACTTTTTGTTTATATAGATATGGTGTATTACATTGATAGACTTACATATATTAAACCATTTTATCATCCTCAGGATGAATTTTACTTGGTCCTTATGTATGATCTTTTTGATGCATTGTTGGGTTTGGCTGGCAAAGGTTTTGTTAAGGGTCTTTGCATATATCTATCTATATATATATGTATATATAAATTCAACGCAATTCCATAAAAATACCAATGACATCCTTTAAACATTCTTTAAACAAATTATACTAAAATTTGTATGGAATCATAAAACTCTGAATAGCCTAAGAGATTCTGATGGGGGAAAAAGCTGGTTGATATTGCATTTCCTGACCTTAAATTCTATAAAGCTATAGTAATCAAATCTGTGTGATACTGTAAAAGACTCTAAGATGAATTGAACAGAATTTAGAGCACAGAGACAAACCCTCAGATACATGGACAGTTAATCCATGACAAAGGAGAGAGTGTATGAAATGGAATAGCAAAAGCCTTTTCAAAAAATGGTGCTAGGGAAACTGTATAACTGGGAAAACATACCTTATAAATATCGGAACTAGATCCCTCTTTTACACCGTACAATAAAAGTCAATTAAAAATACATTAAAGATCTCAAGATGATTCCAGAACCCATGAAATGCACTGAGTAAAACATAGGCAGAACTCTCCAGGACTAGAATTTCAAGGAGTCTTCAGTGATCTGACTCCATTGGCAAAGAAAATAAAAATAAATGGACTACACCCAACAGAAAAGTGTTTGCATGGAAAAAGAAACTTAGGCTTAATTTTAAAATGTGATTAGAAGAAAGCATTTATATAGCATACATCAAATCAATAAAAATCCCATATGACCCAGCAATTCCACTTCTTGGCATCTACTTCCCAAACAAAAAACATTAATTCACCAAGATATATGCACAATAACACGGAAACACAGAATGCTATAGCCAGGATATAAAAAAAAACCCAAATATTTAACAATATATGAACAGATAAAGAAGTCGTGCTATATGTACACTATGTAATATAAAGCAACAATAAGAAAATATGAAAATTTGGAACTTGCTGCAACTTGGATAAAACTGGAAGGCATCTGTGCAGCAAAACAAGTCCGAAAGAGGAAACATACCAGATAATTTCTCAGCATACTGAGAAACATGACAGGGAACAGCCAAAGGAGGTCAATCTGTTTCTATCCCTGGTTTTCAGATGAGTGAAGTGAGGTTCAAATAGGTTAGTAATTTGCTTGAGTTTCAGAGTCAATGAGATCTGGGTTCCATAGCCTCAGGAAATCTGACTCCAGAATTCTTGCAATTAACAGTAGAGCAGCTAATTGCCGTGTTTCCGTGGAGTCCATGTAGTCTATGAACTTCTGCTATAAATGTTCCCAGACTTGATGGCTCTTTCCTCCTTATATTCCATTGTAAATTCTATCACACCACATCACAACAGAGTAGTTCTGGGACACATCAGTGGCCTCAAATCCATTAGAGGGCTCAACTCTTCATTAGAGGAGTTTTAGATATGGAACCAAGGGTGGTTAGCCAAGAAATTAAAAAGTCTTCCACTCATTCTTGCCTGCCCTCCACCCCATCCTCTCTGTCTTCACAGTTGATGAATATGTCTTTTCTAAAAGATATCTCCCAACTTTTTAAAAGTGTTACCAAAAGGAAGGATTAGACCAGTTTTGTATTGGTCCAGAGAAAACATGAAGGACAAATGGTGGAAATTACTGGAAGGCTGGTTTTCCCCCAATAGCTTTATTATTTAAAACACAAAAAATGTTATGAAAATAGTGAAATTAACATCCGTATTCATCCTTTCTCCTTAGATTAAAAAATTTTTAATAATTTCTGGGGCTGAAGCAATAGCACAGCAGGTCGGGCATTGCCTTGCACACGGCCGACCCGGGTTCGATTCCCAGCATCCTATATGGTCCCCTGAGCACTGCCAAGGTTAATTCCTGAGTGCAAAGCCAGGAGTAACCCCTGTGCATTGCCAGGTGTGACCCAAAAAGCAAAACAAAAAATTAATAATTTCTGACATATTTGCTTTATCTACTATGTATAGTGTATATGCTCTTTCTTCCTAAAGCACTTTAAGTTAGTTGTATATAAGATAACCCTTTATGCCAAAGTGTGTGTGTGTGTGAGAGAGAGAGAGAGAGACAGAGACAGAGACAGAGACAGAGACAGAGACAGAGAGAGAGGCTTCAAACCAGGACCTTTGTCAGATAGTACAGCAGGTAAGGCACTTGCCTTACGTAAGGCCAATTCATGTTTGAATCCTTGCATCCCAGTATGGTTCCCTGAGCACCACCAGGAGTGATTCTTTAGTGTAGAGCCAGGAGTAAGCCCTAAACATTGCCAGGTGTGACCCAAAAACAAAAATCAAAACAAGCCCAAGACTTTATATACAAGTGCAAGTCATACACTCTGCCAGTAAGCCACTTCCCTGGCCCTCTTACATTTAAAATACATCTTCAGTAATAACAGTGTTCATCTTCCTAATCCCACTAATATTATCTACACTTAAGAAAATCAGTAATAACCAGAGAGGATTGGAATTATAGCCCCTTTGTGGACTTGAGCTACAAAGTTAAAGTTCCTTTCTTTTATCTTAGCCAGGGAAAAGAACAAACTTTAATTGGCTTTCCTAGGAAAAGTTGCATTTTTTTCTCCTGCCCATACTCGTGTTCATTCTCTCACAGTCCTAGGTTTCTTTCCATTCAGACCATCCAGAAACACTCCCTGAATCTTCCACATAATTATCGATTCAAACTTGGAAGATTCCCTCTGTAACATTGAGGGAAGACTCACATTAGTGTGCTTGCCTGGTATCTTAAAAGTGCTGTGATTCCTCTCCTGTCCCTCTTCTTTGATACCTCAAAAGCTGAATATACTGTAGCCCTTCAAATCTTCAGGTCCAGATTTATGTCTGAAATGTCTTCACGGGAGTAAATCTCAGAGTCAAGGGATACTGATTTATTGGCATGAGTAACAGGTCAGACAGGATGAATCTATGACCTAGAGTATGGGGTTAAGGCTGAGGCGAATTCAGGAATAGTAAACTGAAGGAGCAATCGAAAGAGATTCAGTGAAGAGCCATTAGGTCCACCATTAGGCAAGAGGATGGAAGCTTTATTAGTTAGGGTTCTCCAGAAAGGCTTTACAAACAATGCATGGAATTGAAAGATGAGCCAGAGATAGAAGACAGATAAACAGGAAATAGAAAAATAGATGACAGATACATAGAAGATAGAAGATAGATGGGAGATAGAAAATAGATAGATATGCATTATAAGGTATTGGGGCCTACATTATGGAGGCTGAGAAGTCTCAGTGGTGTAGATTTTCATCAAGCGTGAAGAATCGATAAGCGGGAGCTCCAATGGCAGGAGAACCCTCACCCTACTCAACAGTCTGGAAGAGACAATTCAATCTTTTTTTATCCCTTGGTTCTATTCAGGTCCATATTGCTGAGAAGGGGTATGGAAAAGATATATCTGCTTTATGCAGCCTACCAGTTCACAAGATACTCTCTTCCACAATCATTTACACACCTAGAAATAACGTTTAACCAGAACAAGACCTAGATGTCTTTGGTGTGAGATTCCATAGATGTCTAATATCAGGAGTCACAGAAACTTAGGATGCTGGTGGTAGAAAAAGGAGGAGAGTGGGGGCAGGTAGTGACAAGTGCTCACTGTCCTGACAGTGCATCCTGAGGGACAAAGGGAGAAGTAAAATGAAGCCCAAGGAGTAAGAAGAGGTAACGAGCTAAAGGTGGAATAAGATCTTCTAATCCAACACGTCTGATTATAATACTCTTCCCTGGACCCAACTCGCCCCAAGGACTCTGTCTTTCCTACTCTCCACCTTACTGAGTGGAAGCCCTCCCAATCAAAAGAGAGAAAGATGATTGATACCTTTGGGCAGAGGCTCTATTGGTGGTGAAAGAAATAACAAGCCTTAATTGCATAGTATTATTTTGCATAGTATTATAAACCAATAGAGAAATCAATAAATTTTTTTTTGTTTTTGGGTCACACCCGGCGATGCACAGGGGTTACTCCTGGCTCTGCACTCAGGAATTACTCCTGGCGGTGCTCAGGGGACCATATGGGATGCTGGGAATCGAACCCAGGTTGGCCGCGTGCAAGGCAAACACCCTACCCACTGTGCTATTGCTCCAGCCCCGAGAAATCAATACAATTTTAATAATTTTTTTAAAAAGAAACAATAGTAGTGGAGGGCCAGAGCAATCATACAGGAGTTAACTAGTGGATAGAAGAAAAAGAAGAGTTCCCCAAAGGGTGCTCTCTTTTTGTTTTTTAAATTTTATTGAATCACCGTGAGATAGTTACAAGCTTTCATGTTTGGGTTACAATCACACTATGATCAAACACCCATCCCTCCACCAGTGCACATTCCCCACCACCAATATCCCCAGTATCCCCCCCTTTCCCACCCTCCCCCTGCCTCCATGGCAGACAATATTCCCCATACTCTCTCTCTACTTATAGGCATTATGACTCACAACACAGACACTGAGAGGTCATCATGTTTGATCTGTTATCTACTTTCAACATGCATCTCCCATCCCAACTGGTTCCTCCAGCCATCATTTCCTTAGTGATCCCTTTTCTATTCCATCTGCCTTCTCCCCTCCGCTCATGAAGCAGTTTTCCAGCTATGGGGCAATCCTCCTGGCCCTTGTATCTACTGTCCTTGGGT
Organism: Sorex araneus; assembly: GCF_027595985.1. Classification (NCBI taxonomy): domain Eukaryota; kingdom Metazoa; phylum Chordata; class Mammalia; order Eulipotyphla; family Soricidae; genus Sorex; species Sorex araneus. Next base: position 180,076,045 of record NC_073306.1, on the reverse strand, counting down.
GTCAGCCTCATGTGATGTTATTCTATACTCCACAAATGAGTGCAGTCCTTCTATGTCTGTCCCTCTATTTCTGACTCATTTCACTTAGCATGATACTCTCCATGTCTATCCATTTATAAGCAAATTTCCTGACTTCATCTTTCCTAACAGCTGCATAGTATTCCATTGTAGAGATGCTCTCTAATACTAAGAGAGAGGGTCTCATACCATATAAGGAAAAAATCAAGGGTATCAAGAATTGTAGAAACAACTACCAGGAGGTTGACTCCATGGCTAGGAGGCTGGCCTCACATTCTGGGGAAAGGGCAACTCAGAGAAGGGATCACCAACTATAATGAAGGCCATGTGGGAGAAGGGAGTTGCGGGCTGAATGAGGGCTAGAGACTGAGCACAGTGGCCACTCAACACCTTTATTGCAAACCACAATAGCTAATTAGAGGGAGAGAACAGAAGGGAATGCCCTGCCACAGTGACAGGGTGGGGTGGGGGGAGATGGGATTGGGGAGGATGGGAGGGATGCTGGGTTTACTGGTGGTGGAGTATGGGCACTGGTGAAGGGATGGGTTCCCGAACTTTGTATGGGGGAAGCATAGGCACAGATGTGTATAAATACGTAACTGTACCCTCATGGTGATTCATTAATTAAAAATAAATAAATTTATTTAAAAAAATCAAGGGTATCAAGAGATAGTACAGAGATTAAGGTACTCTCCTTGCTCATAGCAGATCTAGGTTCAAATTCTGAAGTAAGCACTGTGCACCACTGGCATGGCCCAAGAGCAAAAAAAAAAAAAAAATCCTAGTTTAGTCCCACCACTAGTAGCAGTAGCAGTAAATGACATGCAACTTGCAAGTTCCTTTCTTCAAAGACCAAAGCCATCAGCTTTAGAGCTATCACAGGAGAAAAAGCAATTTCTCCATTCTTATGTATTCATTCTTTGGAGAGAAACCAGGCATTAAGTTTTTAATTTTATTGAGAAAAGATGAAGCCTTATTCTTCTATCTGTCATCATAAAAAATTATGACAGATAGAGATGGGGGAAGGAAAAACCTGGTTGTTGTCACCTTGCCCTTTCCCCTCTTCTCTGCCCTTAAAAGCAAGAGAAGATGAGAAGAAACTAAGGGAAAAGAAGAGGCTGGGAGATGAGTCTCTAGTCAAAGATCAAGAGACCGGGACCCCAAAGATCTGTGGGCAGGCTTCTTTCAGTCCTCTCCTGACAGTTGTGTAAAGCTTAGTTTGACTGAACTACGTATTTCCGAATCGCCTTTTCTGTATGTTTCTGTTACAGTGGACCGTAAGAGACATTTCCAAGTAAGATTTGCTAAGCAAAACTGAAATAGCAGCCATACCGGTTCCTGTGTGAGAAAGCGGGTGCAGGTACTATAGTACCATGCAGGTTACTCTGCACTGACCTGCCTTGTGAGCCAGGAAATGACCCTCTTCTACTATGTACTTTTTCAATTTTTACCACTACTTGACCAGGTATATTTAGTTCCCTGATGAAAAGTACTGACTTCTCCAGCAAGGCACCATCTTACCAAGGCTGGAATCTGTAAGAACTGAGTTGTATTCCAGTAGGTCTTCATAGGCTGCGGTGTCTGCTTCCCCCACCACCCCCCCCATACACACACACACACACACACACACACACACACATCTACTTTTTTCAAATACCTGTGCTGGGAATGAATGTCACTCATGATCAGACACAAAAATAGTTCTAGCATAAGACACAAATATATATCTCAAAGACAAATAGGACATATTTATGATATGTACAAGCACATTATTTGTATGTCTAATACTTCTTTGCTTCTATGATTGAGCCATGATGGGTTCAACATTCTAAGGCAGGGTGGGGGGTGGGATGGGGGTTCCAGGTTCTCTCCAGGATATTTTCAGGTCACATCAATTTTCTGCCCAGATTGTTATCAGCAAGCCATTTTAGATATTTCCCTGCCTGGAGAAATACAAACACTGGAGCCCAACCATTTTAATTTTTCAAACATCCCCAAGCTGACAACTTGTCTTAATTATTCCCTCTTGTTCCATGTGGAAAAGGTTAATTATTCCCATGCTGTCAGTAGTGTTTTCTCTTCATCTTTCTATACAGTTAAAAGTCACTTTTTACCTGTGTTTGTTCAACCAAGTGACTTCATATTTTGTGACTCAATTTTCTCATCTGCAAAATGTAACTACAATGGTGTGGTTGTGGTTTAAGATAATGAAATTAACAACAAGAAAGCCAAAACATGTAGTACTATGCAGGCACAAGGAAAACTGAAGCCATGAAATTTGCTTATAAATGGATGGACATGGAGAATGTCATGCTGAGTGAAATGAGTTAGAAGAAGAGGGATGGACGTAGAACTCATTTGTGGGATATAAAAAAATAGTATGATACAAATACACAGGACAGTAGAAATAGGGGCCAGGAGGATTGGTGCATGGTTGGAAACTTGCCACAAGTGTCAGGGGAGTAGGAGGTGGGAAATGGCAGTTAAGAGAGAAAAGGGACCACTACGACAATAATAGTTGGAAATGATCACTCTGGGCAAAAACTGAGGGCTGGAAGTAGGTAAAGACATATACACGATAACCTTTCAGTACCCACATTGAAAACCATAAGTGGGAGAGAGAAGAAAAGTGACTGCCTTCGGGGCAGGCTGGAGTGGGGGCTGGCGGCAGAGAAACTAGAGACATTGATGGTGTGAACTGTACACTGGTGAAGGGACAGATGTTGGAACATTGTATGAATGAAACCCAATCATGAACAACTTTGCAACTGTATATATCACAGTGATTCTCTTTTTAAAAAAGATTTTTGAAAATAGGAAGAATGAGCTACAGAAGAGTATTGGAGTTAATACACTTGCCTACCATGTATCTAACTCGAGGTTTGAACCCAGCACCACATATGGTCCCCTGAGCAAGCCAGGACTGATACCTGAGCATAGAGCCAGGAGCAAGTCCTGAGCACCACCATATGTGCCTCCCATCAAAAGAGGAGGCCTTTCCTAAAAAGGGGAGAAGAGTTTAACAGATGTTTCATCAAAGAACTCTTATCAAAAAGGACTGAAACATGGGGCTGGAGCGATAGCACATCAAGTAGGGTATTTGGCTTGCATGCGGCTGACCCGGGTTCAATTCCCAGCATCCCACATGGTCCCCTGAGCACCGCCAGGACTGATTCCTGAGTTAAGAGCCAGAAGTAACCCCTGAGCATTGCCGGGTGTGACCCAAAAAGTAAAAAAAGAAAATAAAGGTAAGCATAGAGAAATAAGATCCTCATACAATATTAATGAGGATGCAAGTTATTCCTTTGTGAAGAATAGCATTGAGAGTTCTCAAAATACTTTTTTAAAATTCATTTATTTATTTTGGCAGGAATACATTCAGCAGTGCTCAGGGCTTACTACTGGCTCTTCCTCAGGAATCACTCCCCCTGGTAGGGTCTAGGAATCACATGGAATGTGAGAGATTGAACCCAGGTTGGCCACATGCAAGGCAAGTGCCCTACCCATTGTATTACCACTCCTGCCCTGAGAGTTCTCAAAATATAAAAAATGAATCTAATTTATAACCCAGCAATTCCACTCAAAGATACATTCTCAAGAATCACAAAACCCCTACTTATAATGTATATATGCAATTCTATATTCATTGTGTTGACCACAGCCAAGATCTGGAAAATAACCCAACAATAAAGAAAATGCTTTCTATAAACACAATAAAGTGTTTCTAAGCCATAGGAAACCATGAACTGTTGTCTTTTGAAGAAACACAAATTGATCTGGAAGGTACTTGCTGAATGAAATAGGTTAGAGGGATAAAGACAACTATTGGATGATGCACTCATATGTAGTATATAAATAAATAAAACAGACAAAACAGAATTTTAACCAAAAAATCCTTTTGAATGCTTCAGAACTGAGATTCACAGAAGGGGAGGGGAAGGGTCAAATTGGCTACGTTGCTGTTTTGTGCATGTCCAAAACCTCATCTTTTCCTTACAAATATCGCCAACATGATCAATTCACGGGCTGGGAAGTATCAACGGACAAAGAGTTCCAGTGTGAACAGCTAATTAGAGAGAGAGAACAGAAGGGAATGCCCTGCCACAGTGGCAGGGTGGGGTGGGGGGAGATGGGATTGGGGAGGGTGGGAGGGATGCCGGGTTTACGGGTGGTGGAGAATGGGCACTGGTGAAGGGATGGGTTCCCGAACTTTGTATGAGGGAAGTATAAGCACAAAAGTGTATAAATCTGTAACTGTACCCTCACGGTGATTCTCTAATTAAAAATAAATAAATTATAAAAAAAAAAAGAGTTCCAGTGTGGGCAGCAGGTCCAGCAGCTCCCGACTCCCTGGGGGCTGGCACTCAACCATTCACACATACATCAGTACCTGCGCCCCACCTACAGTGAACCAGAGCTGCCTCAGTCTGACGAACTCTTCCGGAAAGCACAGCTGCTGCCACTAAGTGAGGGATGTTGCTCTTTCTCCCACAGCTACTGTAAAAAAAAAACTGGCAAAATCAAATGGTACCCATTGCACTCTGGCCTTCCCTGCTGGGGCCCCATTCTCAGATAGGAGAGATTCCCCGGTCACGGAGGAAGGTGTTGTTCCTCACTCCAGGTGGGTGTTTTCTCCCTGCCTTGGTGCTAGAACATAGTTCTTCTATAAAAGCTGGTAGACCTGTGGTTGGTTGACAGGAGATAGGTTAGTAGTTCATTCTACTGTCCTAGCCTCAGCTGACATTGACTGCCATGGGGTCTACACCTGGCCACTGAGCTCCTTTATGAAAAAAGGCAGTCCGAGAGAGGCAGAGCCTCTGCTCTGTTGGAGAAAGACCCCATTTATGAGCATACTGACAGTACTTTGCTGCTGGTAGAGAGACTAAGTGCCCTGTCTTGTGTGCTATTACTCCTGGATATATCATGGTAGTCTACTAGTCCCAATTCTACACTTACTTCTCCATCCTCACCTCTAACTCTCCCCAAAATAGTCATGTTAGAGAATCAAATCTTCAGTCTTTAACTGGGAAGGAAGGAGGAATGGGCATAATTTAATGGCTGCCATACTTAAATTTTATTCTTATTCTTAAATTTATTATTTAAACTTTAAATTAGGGACCAGAGAGATAGTACAGCGAGTAAGGTATTTGTCTTGCATATGGCTGACCCAGATTCAATTCCCAGCATTACATATGGTTCCCTGAGCCCACCAGAAGTCAGAAGTGATCCCTGAGTTCTGAGCCAGAAGTAACTTCTGAGCATTGCTGATTGTTGCCCAAAAGCTAAAACAAACAAACAAATATTTTTAAACTTTAAATCTATAAAAACTCTGACTTAAATTGAAGTGTGCCATGTAGTCTATATTACAAAACAAAATATGCAAGTAAAATATACATTAAGATATACATGCATAAATTTTCTAATGCACAATATATGTATCAATGACAGACTATTGATTATCAGGTTACTATATTTTCTTTTAGCATGAGTTTATTGCTTGATGAAGTATAAAGTCTGCTGTCAACCAAACCCATAATGTATACTCTGCTTTACCCAACTTCAACTTTTCAAAAATAATCAGAAGTTTAAAGACACTTCAAAGTTAGAGTAAAGAAATTTTAAATTGTGATTACTTTTCCACAGATCTATATGTTATCCCATATATGTAGTTACATTTTAGTCTTATTTTAAGCTTCTGAGGTTTATACTGGGCTGGAGCGATAGCGCAGCAGGTAGGGCATTTGCCTTGCACGCTGCCAACCCGGGTTTGATTCCTCCGCCCCTCTCCGAGAGCCTGGCAAGTTACCGAGAGTATCTCGCCTGCATGGCAGAGCCTGGCAAGCTATCTGTGGCGTATTTGATATGCCAAAAACAGTAACAAGTCTCACAATGGAGACGTTACCGGTGCCTACTTGAGCAAATCGATGAACAACGGGAGGACAGTGTTACAAAGGTTTATATCAGGAATCCTATGCTAAATAATACCATCACAATATATATTACTAATTTCACATATGATCAAGTTTGATTTAAATGCTTATAATTTTTCTCCCTGGCATACAGAGAAAGGTACAGTATAAAATGGAGAAAAAATGCAAACATATATAAATGTTCATAGCCAAAAAAAGGAAATTCTCAGAAGAACTATCAACTGAAAGGACATACAAAAGGTGGCATAGTTATACAATATAGTACTATTAAGCCTTAAAAAATGAATTATGGTAAATGCAACAAGGATGAAATTGAAGTGATTGTGCAAAGTGAAGGAAACTAGACACAAAGTATTGTAGGATTTCATTTATATGATATGTCCAATATGGAAAGCTGTGAGATAGAAAGCAGAATAGTGGGAGGCCGGATCCATAGTATAGCAGGTAGGATGCTAGCCTTGCGCCTGAGTTCAGTCATTAGCATCCCATATGGTCCCCCAAGTCCACCAGGAGTAAGCCCTGAGTTCAGAGCCAGGGGTAGGCCCTGAGCACAGCTGGATATGGAAAAAATTATTTTTAAATCTGAATAGTGGCTTCAGAGACTTGAAGGAAAGGATAAATAGAGAGGAGAGACTGCTTAATAGCAAGAGCCCATTAATATTCTTTGAGATCTTGATATTCTTTTAGGATAACCAAATTTTTTTTATACTAGAGGGTATTGTTTCTTTTCAATATCACAAACAGGCCCCATCTGGAAACACCAACTGATTCTCCCAAAATGTTGATACTGTAAGCTAAGCCCTGCTGGTAATGTATGTATAAGCTGCACTGACATACCTAAAATCTGTCTCTTGGGGTGGGAGAGGTTGAATGACTTCTGGTTGGGCCTTGCAGATGTTCCATCAGAGAAGAAAGAGGAAGAGCTCCAATGGGACTGCTGATCTCTAAAGAGAATCTTCCACGAGACTCTCCCATCCTTATCTCTGGACTCCCTACATAAAGCAGACCTGGCACTGGGAACCTATCACAAGATGTGTAAGCCTCCGAGAGTAGGATTGAAGCTAACAGAAAGCAAATGTCTCTTTTGGCAATGTCCATGGCTGACGTCAGTTTGTTTTTCTCTCCACTGTTAATGAAAAGAAAAAAGTTAGAACAAGACAGCTCCATGGAGCATGCTAAATGCAAAAATGTTCTGTTGACTTTGATCATTTGTGTTTCCTATGATAAGCAACATGTGGCAGCAACGTTAGCTTATGACTGTGGTAAATTATCAATTTAAATATCTTTCCACAAACGATATCTGCTAGGCAGAGAATGTCAAAGTAGTAAGGCAAAAAAAAAAAGGAAAGAAAGAAAGAAAGAAAGAAAGAAAGAAAGAAAGAAAGAAAGAAAGAAAGAAAGAAAGAAAGAAAGAAAGAAAGAAAGAAAGAAAGAAAGAAAGAAAGAAAGAAAGAAAGAAAGAAAGAAAGAAAGAAAGAAAGAGAAGGAAGAAAGAAAAGGAAGGAAGAGAGGAGGGGAAGAGGGGAAGGGGGGGAGGAGGGGAGGAAGGAAGGAAGGAAGGAAGGAAGGAAGGAAGGAAGGAAGGAAGGAAGGAAGGAAGGAAGGAAGGAAGGAAGGAAAGAAGGAAGGAAGGAAGGAAGGAAGGAAGGAAGGAAGGAAGGAAGGAAGGAAGGAAGGAAGGAAGGAAGGAAGGAAGGAAGGAAAGAAGGGAGGGAGGGAGGAAGGAAGGAAGGAAGGAAGGAAGAAG